>NW_027041829.1:11395-190003 GCF_033297395.1 Canariomyces notabilis | reverse complement strand
CAGCCTGGTCAACGTAAGTATATATACAATACCCCCCTTGTTTGTTCGCTAGCGCCTGACTTGAAGACAAGGGTCAACCTCAGAAGTCAGATCTCGACAGAAAAACGCCCACTTTGCCCACTGGTATGACAGGTAGAGAAAACGACGATTCTGAACATTGCTAGATGCTTAATTTTTCTGTGTTGAAGTATTCCTTCTGGCTATTGAGCTGTATCTTTTTGAAATTTGGACTAGGACCCCTGTCCTGAGTTCCGCGCTAACAAATAAACAAGGGTTGTATTGTATGTGTACCTACGGAGCTATGTGTACTCTATGCGGCTGATCTGCTCCACCGTTCGCACGCACATGCACAGTTGCACACCCACAACCCGAGCACCGAAGCGGGCGAAGCTTCAAGAAGAAGAAAGAAGAGGGATAAAAAAGCACCGCGTCCCGTCGGCACTAGTGTGTCTACGTGTAGTGGGGTTGAGGGCAATGCTGTCTCGTCACTCGCCTTGCCGAATGAAGCGAAAAACGGCTATACAGCTTGCATCCGGTGCTGCTTTGCCCTGCCGTGCTCCGCCTGCTCGTCTCTTCATTCCCAATGTTTCCCGCGCCTCGACCCTTGAAATTGCGGATAACATCTCATTCGCCCTACTGTGTACATACGACGGGTTGTTCATCTCGAAAAGAGCACCGCCTCCTCTCTCATATGGCCGATAATCTCTTGGAGCAGGAACCCGATGCTCATTCGACTGCGACGATCCGTGTTGATCCCGAAGGATTAGCAACTTCGACGCGATGTGGGTTTATATGACCATGCAATCGTATGTATGGTACCTCCGGTAAAGCCAGAAATATCATGCCGCTTTGTGCGACATTATTATTGATGAGGCGAGGCGTTGTATGTTACAAGGGTCATGTTTCCTGCCCCTTTTCCATTGTCTGACGTTTCGTTACCGGGCGGTACAGTATGATGGGCCCGAGGAAGCAACCTGACGCCTGGTTTTGCACCTAATTTTCAGAGGGTCGCGGGCCACCTCAGGCTTCGCCGGTCGTATCGGCCCGTCCACTAAGCCGCCCATCCCAGTGATCACACCCACTGTCGCTTTCCCTAGCGGGCCCGCATTCACCGCTCCTTCCTTTGCTGAGGTGCCGCGCATGTGTCGCTTCCAGGTTGAAACGTACGGCCACCTCATGCATGAATTCATTGATGCTGTGGGCAGGCTGGCAGGTTCCATACTTCCAGGTTTGGTTCCGGCCTTCCCAAGTTGACTCAAATTACGGCGTACCGTATGACAGCAATCACTTAACCCGAACCTCTTTACACTTTTGGCCGATGCTTTGCCTTCTACTGATGTATTGCCCCTCCACCGTGATATTCAACACTCTGAGACCCCACGGCGCGGAAAGCTTCCGGGTAGGCCCGGACGACCACGAGAAGATTGTTGGAATCTCCCTTTCTCAGTTTTCACCCCTTCCCACTTTTCCTGCTGCAACCAACACAAGCGCAACAAAACATCTCGGCCTGTCCACCTTTCCAATTTCACGGCTTCCGTCTTCAGGAAGATTGACTCGTCCAGTCGTATCCGTACACTAGAATGGAACCCTCCACGTCATCACGACACACATGCTACGGACGGTTCTAACAGACTAACAGACAAGCATCCGCTCAGAAAGAGGTTGCAGGCTTGAGGGTACTTGTATGTACCAATCCTGCAAAGCCTTCCCTCTGGATTTTCTTGGTGGCCAGCCCCACTGCGAACTCTAACCTCGCCTCTCGGCTCAAGGCTTCAATATGCAGCCCGTAGAGCATCCCAGCAATAAACGTATCACCCGCGCCGATGGTGCTGGAGGCGTTAGCTTGCACCTTTAGCAGAAATAGGTTCTGGATCCTCGGCAGGCAGCGTGCCGATGCGACAGGCCGACGTCCCGCAGGCACGATGGGCTGCAAGGCGCACACTAAGATGTCTTTCCGCCAAGGCCTCTCACCAGAACTCCCCCTTTATTGCAAAAGCGGGGGCGGCTCCCTCAGTCCCTCTAGCCCAACCAGCACGAGACTCCAGATGGATAGCCACTTACTCGACGACTTCTACCGTTTCCCCGGGTGAAATTGCAGAACAGTGAATGTACTCGCCACTGGACGGCGAAAGAGCCCCGGCGCCTTGTGCTCCCCATGTGCACAACATGAGAGAGCTAGTCATCGAATCCGTCGTCAGTCTTGGCAGGCTTTTACTGTCGGAGGACACCTACGCCCTGGTCGATCGAGCCTCGCTCCTCAGACAAGCTTCCGGGTTGGCGTATCCTCTTCCCTGTTGGATGATTAGCAGCCAAACTTGTGGCCTGACTCGCCCACGAAGCCATGCGTCCAAGACATGCGCGTCCCACAAATCCAGACTTACCTCAGCCCAACTTCTCGAGTAGAAGACGACATCGGCCTCGGCAGCAAGAGCTTCCAACCCTTCCCGGCCAGGTTTTTCAATTTCGACACTGATCGTGCTACCGGGCATAGAGGAGCGGAGGTGGCGGATGCATCGCAGCGTCGTCTCCGGGATTCGGCCCTGGACGAGTCAATGCTGGCACACTCTCACCCCAAGCCGAGACGAATGCCAAGGGTATTGCAGTCCGTGATGCTGCGCACCTCAAAATGCCACCAACACTCATTCCCATGCTCTGTGAAGACGTCGGCAATTCTCACGAATTCGCCGACAGACATCTCTGGCAGACTGTTAAAATTCACGATAGTGCGACTGCCCGTTTCACTGCTGCGGATGATGTAACTGCTAGCGGCCTCTTCGCGGCCCTCCCGGTAGAGACAATGGTCAAAGCATATGGCAGAGCCGGGCCTCGTGCCGAAGGACGACATTATCTTACGCGTGCTAGCTGCCCGGGCGTCAGGCAGGCACGACACGAGGTGCAGCCCGAGCTGGAGCTCGTACGGGCCGGCAGACACGAGTTGCTGGAGGACTTCAAGCGAGTTGGGGCAGTTTCCCCCACGCCTCACCTGCACTGCTGTCGCTCGAAGTTTCGAATCCTCATTGGGAAAATGAGGGACACTGATTATACTCATTCAATGGGTGAGATGCGGATCCATGATAATTCGGCGTTGTCTGTCGACTGCTGCCGCCGTAGGCGAAGCTAGCGGGCAAAATGGCGAGATGGAGGCCACTCACGTAAGAATGGTGTCGAGGTAGCATGCGCCTACCAAAATGAGATGCTTCATCTCGCCGATTCCTTCTGACGCTTTGTCAGGGTGACCAAAGCTGCCTGCCCTGGGCTCTCTAATTCAGGTCCGTTCGGCCTGCAGAGACTGCATCGGTGTCAGCATAGAGCAGGAACCGATCTCAAGTTCTCAACACTATAGACTTGGGATACATGCGCTTGGCTTCCGCAAGAACACGACACCATGCGGCTTCCGGCAAGGGGTTTTCAGTCGAGACTCGAGACTGATTTCTGTGAAGCCGCATATTCACGGCAAATTCAAGAACTTATCACTTAACTAGGTATTGCTCTTTACAGTGTTAATAAATGCGGCGAAGCGCATTATCGGCGGTTCGGAACTTCGGAGGTGGGTAGGCCGCAACGCCAGTCAATACTTCAATTCCGCGCCAGAAAAAGTGAGATGGGAACCATTGGCGCCGACGGAGCTTCCTCGGGGCTGTTGGAGACCGGCGCTTCAGAAGCTGGCAGGTGAGCAATTTAGTAATGTTGAATAATGAGTGTGAACACTAACGCTACCTAGGTACGTACAGTACCCACCTTGTAACCTTATCATAATCAAGGTGAACTTCCAATTACAACGGGAATGTGGTATGTATACGCCAGGTACGGTATCTTACCACAAAAACCCCACAATGACGCACACGCACTTGAGAACATTTCAAGTTGGACCTGCCATGCGCAGCTTTGATCCTGGGGTGTCGATCTACTTTGCGAAAGTACAACCTTTGATTATTGTCGTCATCGCTGCATTGTGCCCCTCACTCCGACTTTTATCGCTATCGCAGCGATAATGTGTCAGCCCACCATTGTCTACCGGAGCAGCAGGACATTCACACCAGATTCGGGAATTGGGTGACAAGCTCGAGACGAGTCATCACGGAGTAGAAGCTTGCGACTGTTGCATAGCAATGGCCGACATATCCAAAGGACCAAGGCGAGTGTCGGTCGAGGAATCGAGCGATGAGGACCATAATTCCGTCGAGGTATGTCCATCCTTTGTTTTAGGATACCTCGTCATGTCCACCAACTGTCTCCCCGCTAATAGCCTTCATTCACAGGTCTTCCTTGATTCAGCTAATCCCTATCGCCGCAAGTGTTCTCTTGTAGGGAACGACTTGGAAGACCGTCACCTGGATCGGTCCATAGCGCCACCGCACAAGACGGAATGTTTGGTCCACCAGTTCCTTGCCGACCAGCAACGGTCGAGGATAGCCCACTCCGCAGCGCGCGATAGCTACGAGCACCGTGACCACCCTCGGCATTACAGCACTTTGTCGCCCACTGTCCACCGCGTTCGCCACGGCGAGGCCGGCACAGCAGCCTGTCGAGCGGAGGACAGCTCGTCCCAGGATGGGTTGGACCGGCCGGTCGATCCCAAGGCGTTTGCCCAGGACAGCGGCACCAGCAGCGGCGGCGGCGGTGATGACGCAGCCAGGCGCCCACGGCTAGCGACCATCCTCAAACACGACTCTGCCCTTGCCGACGGGCACAAAGATGGCCGGATGATTCCTGGCGAGGAAGCCAGCGGCAACCTCAGCAGCACCAGCACCAGCACCAGCACGTGCGGGCAGGCCGACGAGAAGCAGTGGCGTGCGGAAATGACGCTGCCGCGGACGCCGTCGCAGCTGGACCAGCGCTCGGCGTCGGCCGACGCACCCAACAGCCGGCTGCTGACCAAGAAGCAGCTGAGCGAGATGGCGTGGGGCGTGCGCGAGCTCAGCCGCCGGCTTGGGAGCATGCGATTGCGCTTCAGGGTCAAGAGCATCTTCCTGCTCACCAAGATCCACGATGCCGAGCTGATTGGCAAGACGAGGGAGCTGTGCCGCTGGCTGCTGGATCGGGAGCGCGAGGTCCGATACACTGTATATGTGGACCAGGAGTTGCGCGATAACAAGAGGTTTGATGCGACCGGCTTGGTGGAGGAGGTTAGGAGGGATTATGTTGCCAGTGGGGAGGTCAGTGAAGAGGCGAGCTGGGACGTTCCAAAAAGGTTGAGGTACTGGGATGAGGACATGTGCAGGACCAGGCCGCACACCTTTGACTTTGTGGTCACCCTGGGCGGGGATGGGACGGTGCTGTATGCCAGTTGGCTGTTTCAGCGGATCGTTCCACCCGTATTGAGCTTTGCGCTCGGAAGTTTAGGCTTCTTGACAAAGTTCGATTTTGACGATTATCGGAGGACGTTGACCGGGGCATTCAGCGACGGGGTGACGGTGAGTTTGAGGTTGAGGTTTGAGGCGACGGTAATGCGCAGTCAGAAGACTGGGTCAAGGTTGACCGAGGATGGGGAGCATGCTGAGAGTACGCAGCCGGACGGGAACGGCCAACCGAGGGATCTTGTTGAGGAGTTGATAGGGGATGAGAAAGACGATGAGCATACTCATCGACCTGATGGGACGTACGAGGTGCTGAACGAAGTCGTCGTGGACCGAGGGCCCAATCCGAGTAAGTTCCATTGCTGCCAGACCCTCTCTAGCCCCAATGAGCGCCTGACTAACATTGGGCTCTAGCGATGTCTAACATTGAAATCTTCGGCGATGATGAGCACTTCACTTCTGTTTCGGCCGACGGAATCTGCGTCAGCACGCCGACTGGCTCGACGGCCTATAACCTCGCCGCTGGCGGCTCCTTGTGCCACCCGGAGAACCCGGTCATGCTGGTTACTTCGATATGCGCCCACACGCTCTCCTTCCGGCCGGTCATCTTGCCGGACACTATCGTGCTGCGCATCGGGGTACCCTACGATGCGCGCGCCAGCTCCTGGGCCAGCTTCGATGGCAGGGAGCGCGTCGAGCTGCGACCGGGAGACTACGTCACGGTGAGCGCTAGCCGGTATCCGTTCGCCTGCGTCCAGCCGCACGGTCGGAGGAGTGAGGACTGGATCAATAGTATCAGCGCCAAGTTGGGGTGGAATACGAGGCAGAGGCAGAAGGGTTATAATGAATGGGGGAAGTAAAGCCTTCGCTTTAGCGGGCTGGTCGAGCGAGTTCTGGAGTGGGCATCTTGATATTTGGCATAGACAGGTGTTCAACCTTCTGATTCTCGTGGTTGTTGTGCCAATGATATACTTGCTGTTACAGGCTCAACCTGTAGTTATAGTTTCATACAACCTTCAGTATCAACATCAGTACCGTGGCCCTTCTTGTGTAATCATTACCGATACTGCTACAACGATGATCAAAGTCTTAGAGTTTCGGGCAAGCAATAAGCCCACAAGGCACCTCGACGCCTCAGCTACCAGAATGAGATACATCCTTGATGCTTCGGCGTCAGCAACAGAACACACGCAGGCTGGATACCATACCACAGAGGGGACATATATATATATATAGGTACATACACCGAACCGCGAAGCTCAACACACCGGAGCAGAGCACCACCACTACTAAGTACTAACCTGCCAATCGATCGATCAATACAGAGGGCTTGTGAGTTGTAGTCGTAGGACTCAACTGTATAGTCCATGCGTGCAAGCTAGTACAGCATAATGAGTACAGCGGGGCAAGGAACGGGACTGAGGACGGGGCGAGAAAGGAACCTATCTCAGTGACGGTGTAGCTAATGTATGACTCGAGATGGCCAACTGAAGTGGCTCAGTTCGGTGTTGGACTTCTTGCCTGACAGCAAATATTCAAGGGAACCATTTACTTATATACCTGGGTAGGCAGGCAGCCTAGGTAGCTAGCTAGCAGGGCCACTATACATGTTCTTCGTCTTCACTATCTCCATCATAATCATCATCTTCATCATCTTCTTCTCTATCCTCATTATCATCCTCATCCTCATCTCTTTCCCCTCAATCTTCTATACCCCTAACCATTGAGCTTTGACAGACCAGCTAGCCAGGTCATGAATCATGAACCATGTCCAGATAGTGCTCAATACTCATACAGTACATCACTTCCTTCCTTCCATCCCTGGCAGCAGTCAGTGGCAGAATGCTAGGTCAACTTAACCTGGAACATGTAACCCTGTATCTGCGCAAACACAGCCCATCAGTCCTAGCCAGCAGTGAGCAAACGCACCTCCTCACACTCCTCCTCCTCCTCAGCATACGAAAGAAAACCCCGTATACTTTTGACATTGAGCACAGTAGCAGTAGCAGTAGCAGTAGCAATAGTACTAGTACATAGGCCCTGCCCTGTTGCAAGTTTGCAACCCACTATTCCAAGAACGATGCCGTGGCTGGTGAATCGCCGAGACGGGCAGCAAGATCAAACCGAATTGCCCCGGCCGAGAGTCCCGTCTCAACCACCAGTTCCCGTCACCGACCAGACCAGACCGCATGGTCATGATATGCATTACCCCCCTCCCAGGCGGTATATTGTCCTTGTCCTTGTACCTACACCTCAACCATCATACGGCATACATATACAATGTACGGCGTATAAACGGTTGCAACTGAATATGAACCTGAACAACTTAAACAAACGTGGCCATGGAAATCCACCCAGGGCAGGCATCCAGGCAACCAACCAACCAGCCAGCCAGGCTTGATATTGTATTGTACGGACTACAGACGGGAAGCTGCAGAACCACTGCACATATCCGTATCTGGGGAAGCGGAACGGTGTCACCGCACCCCCCGCCCCCCCATTCCCCATTCCCGACACGCACGTGTAGGCTCTGTCACTACCCGTCAGTCAAAGGTGGCCTGAGAGATGTTGTGTTCAACTCTAGAGAAACAGAAGGAGAGAACTGCGGGGTAAAGGTAAGGTTATCAAGGCGGTGAAGCCACTTCAAGAAAGAAAGGGATGGCAGGATATGCGGAGACTCCTGTGCGGTTGGTCTGGTCAAGTTCACGTGTGTATGTAAGGTATGTAGTGCAAGTGCTCAGCCGGATGTCGGGTCAGGTAGGGAGTTTCGTTCAAACGAGCGGGCGCGTCAGATTCAACTGATGAATGGATGGGTTGAACCAACAGCTGGAATCAGCATGGGAAGGGTGGAATCCGATTCTGAATCCAAGTCGCCCAAAGTTGAAGTAAAGTATGTACAAAGAAGTCCAAGTCTATAGATGTCCCATGCCATATGGATAGGTCGCCCGGTTCCGTTTTCCCACCACTCCAAGCCTGGAGTGCCATGTATCACTCTGAAAGGCGCCTACCATGTGTCCCGTTTTGAAAAATGTCTTTTCTTTGCCCCCGACATTGGGTATATTGCCAACTGTTGCCGTGGCAGCAAAGGATGAGAAGTGAAGAAAAAAAGTTCATGTCACATCACAACGGAGCTTATCCGCTTTTTCCGCGTCGAGGGGCGGAAGGCCACAGGCCTCCGCGCTAACGGCTTTCTAGTTGTTGAACCACCACGTGACTTTCTGGCGGCCGACGCCGAGGTCTCCAAAGAGCTCGAGGAACATCTTCTCGGAGCTGTCAATGTGGTCAATGGCGCAGCCCATGCACTTGTCGCGGACCGTTGCCGTGACCGTCTTGCCGCCGTAGCTGACGGTGATGGTCTTGCCGCAGTAGGGGTTGCCGTTGGATTGCGTGCCCATCAGCAGGTGCGAGAGGGCGACAATGTTCTCGCTGTGGTCCTTGCCACTGTCGTCCCAGCCGCACGCGCCCAGGCCCAGGGCGTAGTAGGTCAGGTCGCCGGCGTACTGCGTGGCCCCGCCACTAGACCCGCCGCCGCCACTTGATCCGCCGCCAGAGCCGCTGCCGCTGCTGCTGCTGGTCTGAGGGGGCGGCGGGCTGCTCGACGACGTGGTCGGGGCCGGCGCAGCCGCCGGAGGGGTGGAAGACGACTCAATCACGGGACTATCGCGATGTCTTGTCAGTCCGCGTCTCAAGTTTATAGGGCGGGCAGAGTACTTACGGAGGCGCCACCACAACGGGCTCCGCTGTGCTGGATGGGGGAGCTTGCTGCGCCTGAGAAGTCTCATAGAACTGGCCGCCTTGCGCGCTGGTCGTCGTCGTGCTCGAGGGGCCTTCAACAGGCGGGGTGAACTTGGACGTAGGCATGATGGTCTCGGTAGTGCTCTCGTCAACAAGCAGCGTTACCGTCTCGTATATGGTCTCGGTGACCCAGTCCGTCACGATGCCGCGCTTCTCGTGGTGGCCATGGACATGTCTGCGATGGGGATGACCGTGGCCGTGGGCACGGCCCTGGACGAGAGCGGCAGAAGCCAGCAGGCTGGCAAAAACGGCGGTCGACTTCATTGTGATCCGGTAGGGGCTGAGTCCAAGTGGGAGTCTTTCTTCGAGCTTGCTCGTTCAACTCCGCAAAAATGAGTGTGAGTTCAATCACTTGCGACCTTCTGTCAAGGAGGGATGCTTCAAGGAGAAGCTGTGTGTGATACGTTTTTTCCGTTGCTGAGCCTCGTGCGAAAATGAAGGTATGTCCACTGAGCCTGCTCAAAAAAGGAACGAATCTTAGGAGGTGGGCTGAAGCAAACAGTGAATGTGTGAAGAGAGAAGGATCAGAAACGGCGGAGGGAGCAAAACATGAAAGGGCTGAGAGTTAAGGCACCCATCCCGGAGTTCTGGGTGGCCCAGAGAGTAAGAAAGCTGTGGACTGGGCAGCGCCTCCCTCATCCCTGTTGTGTTTGTCCGGTCAGGCCATCATGCTGCTAGCTCTCGTACCTAAGAGATACAAACTGTGGCCCTGAAACTGTTAGTGGAGGGGGCTGTTGCTGTTAGGAATTGTGCTCATACCTAAAGCAGGCAAACAGGCTTGGCATGTTACTGCGTAGACACCTAAAAATCAAAGTTAGGGCAGTGATGGCGACCCAATTTTGACAGAACTGGCGCCAGCGACTGTTCCTTGCAGCTCCTGCAAGGTACGGGCAAAATAGCCCGCCCCTCCTTGTCATTCCCGGGACGCGAGCCAACGGCCATCCAAGGCAGGAAACCACTGCAGCCAATGACACCGGCATTGAGATGTGAGCTTGCGTCGATCTGCCCCACTGTCCGAGTTCTCGCCCAGCAGTTGGCCTCCACGTCCGCCTTATGAGGTGACAGAAGAGAAGTTTTTTCACATAGTGTATGCACATACATACAGTGTACACGTAGTTGAATGTAGGAATCGAAACGTGTGGTGGCATTCTGTGATAGTTTGGCCCACTTTTGCTTGCTGTGTCATCCAATCCTCGACATAACGTTGCCATTGCCACTTGGAGCTGACAAGAAGCAAAAGCGTTCGTCCGAAGGTGGACGGCACGGCACGGTTGATGGGACGGAACTCGTTGGGTAAAACCATGGCCAGTCACGGCTCGCGATTGAGACCATAATCCTCGGTGTTATTGTTCTGTTGCTGCCATCATGAGAGATGTGAACAAATCCAGTTTTCACGTCATTTCAATTCTCAAAAGCGCTTGCTCATAGTCGCGGACGGCATCTGAGATGCAGGAGGAGATAGAGGCCCGTCGGCATGCTCGGCGCTGCACACGTGGCGAGCGAGTAGCCACTGCAAGGTCCCAGAACGATGACCGGGATGATCGGACGGGCAGAGAGAACTTATTGCCTGTCGTCACTGTCGTGTCACTTCCGGGTGAAGGTATAGAGGAACAAGTTCTCTCTGCTAAACACAGGCCGGTCTTCATCGGCAATCTCGGTCACGGTGAAGGCTTTCCTGGCCGCCTTCAGAAATTGCATGTCGGCCCGGCGTCTCTTCTTGAAACAAAAATAAATGGTGGCCGACGGGACCAAGGCCAACAGATCTTGAAGCGTCTGCAATAACAGCGGGAACGCTGGTTCAAAGTAGACGCAGTCGGCCGCGAGGATTGTATCGGGTTTGAAATCCAGAATCTCCTGTGACAGCGGCTCGCCCCTGCATCATGCCAGTCGTTGTCAGGAAAAGACGTCTCTCCAACCCCGCAGAATGGTTAACGTCATCGAAATGGAATCACTTACCAATTGAGAACTTTGGCTCGGACCCGGTCGCCGAGGTCGTTCAAGGCGATGTTGTGTTGCATGAGGGATTCCATGTCCACCATGTCGGTGATGTAGAGTGGATGATCCAACCTGCTGCAGCCTCTTGCGACGGTGAGTCCGACGATGCCACCGCCGGCGCCGAGCTCGAGTCTTTAGATGAGAGCCAGTCGTCAGGTCAGCACTGTTCTGTTCCCCGCACCCGCAACAACAACGGGCATCCATCGTATCAAACACAAGTCACATGGCGGGCACCAACATTCTGGCGTGTTGCAGCTCATCTCGATGGTAGCGCAGCATATGTTTGGCCAACACCATGCCAGCCGGCCAAAGCTGGCCCCCGCATCCCGACTTGAGATCCTCGTGGAGTTTCAGTGGCTCGCCCAACAGGCCCGAGAAGTCCAGCTCTGTAGTTCCGGCGGTCTTGTACTGTGGGAGAGGCGCCAAGTCCTCATCAAACGCAAGAGGAGAAAATTCCGGCGATGGTGATCGTGAATTGCTGCTCATTCTTAAATCTTTTGGGTAATATTTGTGAGGATTGTCGCTGGTGTTGGTGTATGTACTTATGTTGCGCCAGTTGCCCCTTCCTTGTGGATGGGCGGAATTTTTTTGATTTGAGTTGCCTGTGCAGGTCCGCCCCGCCAGCAACCTACATTTGCTGCAGCTTCGTCCGATGAAATTCATTGCCGTGCAAAAAAAGGGGCAGCATCTATCGGCTTGAACTATGAAAGCCGCCTTGTGTTTAGAGTTGGTATTCGACCTACTAAACGTTTTTTGTACGATGGCTTTCCAACGCTCATAGAGATGTTGGGCGGGAAATTGGAAGACACCACTGTCCATCGCCGCTCTCCTCCCTTGATCAAGGGATCGCCGAAATTGGAATGCTCCCTCCCCTTTTGCCGGCACCTAAGTGCTTTCTCAAGGGTTCTGTTGCCTCCTCTTACACTTGAAAAAAATGAAGTGGATTTAAGGGACAGCTGATCGCAAAGGCGAACTCCCTGGCGATTCCAGGGCGCTGTGATGGCGAGCCATGTAAGGGGCACGCACTCACAAGGAGATGGCTGAATCTGAAGCGCAAGCCATCTCCTGAGGATGATCTCTCCGTCCTTTAGCTGGCTAGCAGGATCTCTTCTTTCTTGTTCCTAGTCTAACCTCGCTCCTTCCTCCAATCTCCTCTCTTCAACACCGTCATCACGAATTTGACGTCGACAGTCGGTATCAGCAACGACGAATTGCTGGTGCTTTCAACTGTTACCATGGCCTCACAGGCCGTTACCTGGACGGCACTCCTTCTCGCTGGCATCTCAATGGCCTCCCCAATCGTTTACTTTCCCATAAATTCCCAGGTCCCTCCCGTCGCCCGGGTTGGGCAATTCTTTTCCTTCGTATTCTCCCCGTCGACCTTCTCCTCAACGTCGAAAATCACCTATCACCTCGCCCAGCATCCATCCTGGCTTTCGATCGACAGCGATGCCCGGCGATTGTTTGGAACTCCCAGCGATAAGGACGTCGTGCCGGGACTTGTGGTGGGTGTGCCTCTGAGTCTCGTCGCGAGTGATGCTGCCGGTTCGACATTGCTACCTGCCACGCTCGTCGTATCGCGGAATCCGGGACCGACAGTCGAGATACCATTCGAAGAGCAAGTTCCCGATTTTGGCATGTTTTCCACTCCATCCTCTCTGCTATCAGCGCCGGAAAAGGACTTCTCGTTTGCGTTGGAACCGGCAACGTTCTCGACCACTTCTGACATCCCATTGAGCTACTACGCTACCATGGCCGACAACACGCCACTCCCGGCCTGGATATCCTTTGATCCCAGCAACCTCTCCTTTGCGGGCCGAACACCACCCTCAGGTTCTCTAGTTCAGCCGCCGCAGAGCTTTTCGATCCGGCTTGTCGCAAGCGACGTTGCCGGCTTCGCAGGGGCGTCTCTGGTTTTCGACATTGTTGTTGGCACCCACTGTCTCGTTGCGGACTATACTACAATAATCCTGAGGGCTGTTCCGGGAATCTCGGTGCTTTACTCTACATTAAGAGACACTGTCAGCGTCGACGGCAAACCAGCCATCCCCGAGACCGTCGTTATCGCCTCTACATCGAACGTTCCGCCATGGCTGACGGTAGACAAAACTACTTGGATTATAAGTGGCATGCCGCCTGAAGCCGTTACCTCCAGCAAATTCACCATCACGCTGCGGGATGACTTCACCAACACGCTAAACCTGACCGTTGCGGTAGAGGTGGCAGGAGATCTGACTTACCAAGCGAACGTCTTCAATGATAGCTTGCCCAGCCTCACCATTATCCCCGGCAGGCGCTTCTCATTCGATTTTCAACCGTATTTGGTGGACTCTCAGAGGACGGAGCTTTCTGTTGTGACAAACTCCTCTTACCCTTGGATCAGATTTGAATCTAGCACCGTCACCCTGTTCGGGGAGACCCCCCGGAGTCTTCCACACTCCATCATCGACATTGAAGTGAATGCCAGGCCAAAGGATTCCAACAAAGTGGTTTCCACAACATTGAGGATCCGTGTCCAAGCTGGATCGGAAGACACCCCGAGCGCACATCCTACAGAATCTCCAGGGGAGCAGTTATCGTTGGCGGGCGACGGACTCGAGTACGGGCAGTTCAATGTCGTGTTATTCGCCGTACTATTTCCAGTTCTCCTTCTGCTTGTTGCCGCCGCATGCCCACTCTTTTGGTGGTTCCGTCGGCGAAAGGAGCGCCAAATCTCCAGGTTCACAATCGTCGATGTGTCAGGACTTCCTGCCAGTCCGGAAGGTCCCCGGCCCCCTCCAGCGACCAGCAAATGCTCCGAGGAGGATCTCTCGTCAAACGATACTTTGATCTCGGAACAGCTGAACTATGTCAGTCTACGTAACGCATTCACAAATCGAAGGAGCCTGCCTCAGACCCAGGCAAAAGTTTGGCTGCTGTCTCCGACCAGCACCCGCTCAAGAGCTGCCGACGGACAACAAGGCGGCAGTTCATCTCCGGTGCGTAGTGCAAGTGTTGGCCGTGCACGGCCGAGGCCGCGACTCAAGATCAGTAGCTCCCTGAGTTCCATCACCGAGACAAGCGTGGATGACGAGGGTGACGGGTCTTCCGGTGAGCGCACTCTCCGATCCCGCAGCAACGATAGCGACATGTCGTCCAGAGACTACATTGAAGGCAGTATACCGCAAATGCCACGATTCTCTGGGTCGATGTACATTGACGAAACTCCCCGGCCGTGCGATAGCATGGAGACATCCACCCAACAGGCTTCCTCCTTTCCTGTGGCCGATTTGGATCCCGAGGAGCCTCCCTTGAGAGCGAAATCCAGACTACCTTACCATCCGCCTGCTTCAGCACCCGGTCGATTTGCCTGGTCCTGGCTCACCAGAAAGAACATAACGAAGGGACAGTGGAGAATCAGCCACATGATGACGAAGTGGAGCAAGAAATCAATAACCACTACGGGCGGCACCCTGGCGACGTCAGCCAGCGGGCAATCAGGCAAGGCGAGTGAGCTCACGGCGCCGGAGTTATCTTCGATGCCTGGCTCAACATGTCCCTCTAGCCGGCCAGCCACGCTATGTGAGGGGGCAAGCAGCGACTTGGAGGACCAGAGACAGGATTCCGTCGGCACTGATAGCAGCAGAAGGCCAAACTTCACCACCCCGGCGCCGAGCCTAGCTTCGAGTAAGGGGCAGAGCAGCACCTCCGGAACCGTCCTGGGCGTTTCGTAGGAAGATTTTCCTGGAGCTGTATCGTTTCTCCGGTCGTCTGGCACTTGGTCAACCGTGTGCTCAACAACTGAGCATGCAAGCGAGGCAGCGGAGAGTCCAGAGAGGCTGCAGCGGCCAACGGCGGTTGGCACCCCGGCATCTGGAAGGAACTGGACGGTGCTCCAAGAGTCGCCAACCTCGATGGGGTGGAAGAATACGCAGGCGGCAGGCCCAAACAAAACACGACAGTGTCATTTCAAGGGACTGTCCCACAGGTCGAAAGAAAGCAAGGACAGATCCGACAATACAGTGTATATCTGAGTCTAGTCTAGGGACGATAGCGAGGCAGATGGCTATAGATATGCCATCTTCAGAGCGAGCTGTCATTAGTTTCTGGGCCGGAGCTGGCTAACCAGAACAGCACTCGTAAACTTGCACATTTGCCCTGTAATTACATGTTGTATACGCAGTGCTGTATGAATGCAACGAGTTCTGTACTGTACGGTACAGTACAGACATACTCGTACAGAGTTTTCTGTAAGCTATCATTACCATGCAGTCACCCTCCCGAATGAATTGCTGGCATTGAACGGCCCGGTCCAGCCTTGCAGCTTCCCATCCGCAAAAGCACCACTGTTGACGGCTATCGACTACTAGACTGTCTTCGTCTGATTGTTTGCTGGTTTGCCTTCTGACAATGGAATCTTGATGACTTTTACCTTGGGTTGCCCATAACCAATCGACGGGCCAGAAGACAGAAATCACCGAATAAGCAAACAAGGGGACACTGGATGGAATCGCCGCCCTCAGATGCAAACTCTAATGAGAGTCCACCAAATCGAAACGACTTGTCAGCGCCGTCGTCCAACCAGGTTGATAGACCCCGAGGGCGAGAGGCGAACGTCTATGATGCCGTCGCAGGTGGGTTCGATCACCACCGCCCCTCCCTCCAAATGCACTACTGCAAGTTTTTACTCACCGCTTGTTAGGTCGCATCACGCTGAATGGTCCCCTCAGCGACGCAGAATCCGCCCGAAGCAGGAGCAAGCGTCGCCGCAGCTGGTCTGCCGGCCGCTACTCGTCGCGCGATCCGCGACTAGCTCCGGAGGAGGTCCTGTTCAGACGCGAGGACGCCCCCGTCCGGTACGCCGAACACGACATTTACTGGGCCAACGAGGACCTGCCGGACGGCGGGCTCGGCCAACTCCCCAACGGGGATCTCTTGAAGTCGGTCCACGGCTATGGCAGCAGGTTCTACGAGGCGGTGGCGGCCCGGTTGGGCCCTCCTTGTGTCGTGGGCACCAGACTTGTCGACGAACGGAGCATGGACGAGACTGCCCTCCTCGCCTTTGGCATTCTAATCGAGGAGGCCTGCCGAGACGCCATTGGCAAGAAGGGAGACCTGGCCTTTACTGAGGGATCGACTGAGCAGCCGACCGCCGGAGTTGCCAAGGCCCAGCGGACTGGCGATTTCGCCGCCGGTTGGGTTTCTCAGGGCGCCCGCGAAGTTGTTGACGAGGATACTAACGTTACCTCGTCGCATTCGGGCAGGAGGAAAAAGCGGAGGAAGGTGGCAGAGGCAAACCTGGGGGAGAAGTATGTGCCCTAGGTAATGTCTCAGCCGACCGTCAGACCCGGGGTCGGTCGTTGCTTTTTCGCCAACCAGCAAGCATTGCCAACGTGCCGATCGACCGTCCTACTCAATCGAGCCTTTTCTCCCAGCAAGAAGCAAAGCCCGCCCGGGCCCGCTAGCCCGCCCCGCCAAAAGACGCACGTTTGGTTGATTCTCTTGGGGCCCGAAACCAACGACAAGGCGCAGTGGCCATCTGGCCCGGACTTTGTGCACAGGACAGGCAGTCAAGGGTACACTACCCTGGGTTTGGGAATGCATTAAACAAATGGTCCCTGCATCCCTCTTGAGATCACAAGAAAGTGTAGTGTACGTGTATGTAGTGTAATACGTAGTGGATATGGTGAAATCCGATGCAAAGGCCACCGCCAGATCCACCTCGCAATATTTCGAGGCTTCGAGCCAATGTGGCCAAGATTTCTAGAAACGGCAATTGCGATGCTGGCGACGGGACATTCTTACCAGACAAGGCTTGGGAAGGACGACGTCGCATTGCCCGCCTCTCTGGAGGCTACCAGGGCACAAAAATCGGCCAATCATGAATAACTTTCTCAAGTTGCCTCCAGGCAATTGATTCGTGGGTGGACGGTCCTCATGACACGAATACGCTATCGGGCCGCTGATTCGCTCAGAGGCTGGACTACAAGGGCATCAGTCGAACGATAACGCCTTGCCTCACCTCGCTGTCGGGCAAGAGGGCGTGGGGTCTATGGGAACTTTAACATACAACAACACTTCGATCTATTTGGTACCTCAAAGCTGGAAAGTTTATCATGTAAGGAGTTACTTTTACAGAACTACTTATGTACCTACTCATACTCTACACTGCCGCGACTGTCTACCATCAAGTATCTTCAAGGAGACAACTTGGCGTCGCGAGACATTCAGGTTCGCTCAGATCCTGTCGGAGTTTCCTCCGAACGCCCCATAAATCCTCGATTGCCGATTGGGCCCTCGCTCGTGGAAGGATGGAAGTTTGACGGGCTTCTACGACGCCGTCTGTGTTTTTGTTGCCAGTCTAGGCATTTTAAATGTAACAAACCCACGAAGAGGTCGCCGTGGCGCCGACTTGTCAACTTGGAACGGTGTGCGTTATCCAGGTCCCGTCCCCACCTAGATTTAATTGCACTTCTCAGGGTGCACGAGCCACACGCCACAAAACCGGGAAAGCCCACTGTTAGTGCAAATCCAGGACTTTCTAAGTGCAGACTCGCAGCGCAACGCCTATCCAAATTGAATGTGCAATTAAGTACACAAAAAAATCTATACTACATGCTCTTGTCCGGAAAATTTATATGCGTTTTGATCAAGATTGTGCACTTAGTTTAGATGATTTATAGGAAAGTTGCGTTGTTTCTGCGCAGGCATGAAGTTGGTGTAAATCGAGGTCAGTAACAGGTGGCTCGAGCGTTGAATGTGGTGGCTTTAGGGCAGGTAGCCCCACATACCCAAAAATGGTGGTGATCAGCGGGACCTGGATAACGCAGGCCCTTGGAACGGGCTTCAAGTGTGCTTACACGACCTTGCCTCAACAGGGACTGCACGTGCATACAGTGCTGTAACGTACTGTAATTTGTTGATACGTCCCGTGATCTGGCGGGGTTGACTGCCCCTCCGAAAGCGGAGAATGTCAAAACCTAGGTCAAAGATAACCCGAAGGTAACGTTATGTGATTGTGACCAAGAAGAACTGAAGACCGCCAAGGTCACATTTGGGTTGACGGTCTTCATTATCATCTCCTCGCCAGCGCTACCTTGTGCCTCAAGGCCCAAAGTCAAAGACACCGTGTGCCCAAAGTATCCTGAGGCACAGCAACCGCAAGAATCGTCCAAAGGCCATGTTTCCAATCAGTCAGGCCACAAAGGCTTCGATAAGTTCAATACGCCAGTGCAGATACATATGTGGCTCGCTCGGTGTGATGCTCAGCGAACTGCCCTGCGCACCGTGTATCCCCGAGACAATAGTAGAAACCCGAGTACTGTATGTACATACATATAAGGAGTTGATTCCTATCGTCGTCATGACGATCAACACTCGTAGACTTTTCAAGGCTGCTCATCAAGCTTTCAGAAGGATTCTCACGTGTGGATCAGGTTACATGTATGCCCACATATTCGTATGTTTCTCCGGATGGGCATTTTCAATAAAATGCACAACCTGGACAAAGACCGCTGCGCGAAATTACAAATCCCGGCCTAGAATTACAGCGCAAAGGGCATCCCATCGAACGATGCTTCCAAACCCTCGGACCCCTCGCCCACACTCCTGGGACGCTATGCTCGTAGCTGATTGGAAGACGCGCCGCAACGCCATGACCGTGTCCATGGATCCAGGAAGGATTCCTTGTTCACTCCTCCCCGCGACGGACGAAAGGCCTAACTTTAGCTGGCATGATTTTCGAGTATGGGAGCAAAGCCGTTACAGGACCTGCACAGTTGATCATCTGCATCTTGCCATCTACCAATCGCTCTGTAATGTGAGAAGCATGAAGACAAGGGACCGGATTGTTTGGTAGACATTTAGGTGAGCACAGATAACGTTAGCTGTCTTCCTGCAGGTTGGGGGCCCTGCCACATCCACCAAAGTCCTTGACAGATGCCTGGACGTGGCGGCTCGGTAGGTTGCCGAGAAGCTGCGGTGGCCGTGGGATAACACTTGACAAGTTCCCGAGCTACGTACCTAAACAGGAGAGGAGCTAAAGCAACAGGCGGTGACAGATGGTGCAGGTATGAAAGTATCTCGGGCGTTTTCGATAAAGCGTCTAATCAAGTATAGAACGTCTTACTATGGAAGTTATTGGTGGAGTTAAGCGAGCATGTCCCTGGACAGGTTGGAGGACAGTACTCCGTACGCCACCGACAGATGCCCGAATTTCATCTATCTCGAAGACTGAGGGGATCGACAGGCGCAGTCGCCATGCTTGGTAGGTAGTGAGTTCGTACCCAAACAGACCTTTACAGGTTCGCCTTTGGGGAACCGAACGATCTCAGTATCGTAAGCCGTACTTCGTAAACAATGTCCTATTGTACTTTATGTAGTAGTGTAGTAAGTGCAGTTATCAGCATGACGGCGCCAATGCGGCGAATGGCCTCCCTGTTCGCAGGGATGAACCTACACGTGGTGAAAAGGGCTGCCCGCGAGAGTCTGGAAGGTGTCGATAGCATGGGGAATTCATCAAGCTCCAATTGCAAATCCCAGGGCCTCGCTTTTGGGAAGCCGAGGGAGCCGTGCGCTCTCTCCTAGGTCCTTTGCGGACCCCAGCACCATGTCGCCCACGCCAGTATCGCCCTGCCCCCATTGGTCCCCACTCCTCACAATTTCCCAGCCTTCTGCGCAACGAGCTTCCATTTCCCAGTCCTAGTTTTCCGCTCGACAAGAAGGTATCATCAGGTCGGTGCCTGGGCAATTTGCAGCGTTCGGAGGTTGGGCGATTCCCTTCCACTGACATCGACAAGGCGCCGAGTTACTCGGTAGGTAGCATGTTGCTGCCATCGTTACCCAAAAGGCAGCCCGCTTCTTATGCGTAAGGCAGCCCCTCTTTTATCCACCTCTAGTTGTAGCTTCATGCGCTAGTAGTTAACCGATCCCGAGGTCGTGGTCGCGGCGCGACAGCAAGGGAAGAAAGTGCCATGGATGAAAAGCATGGGCATGGCATGGCATGGCATGGCGCGGCATGGCCTTGCCTTGAGTCCCCATCCAAATTCGGACGAGCGGTGCCGCGGTCGGGTCGGTCGGTCGGTATTGAGGTAGTTTGTACAGCCTACCAGCAGGGTACTTGTCGAGGGAGTGTGCTACGCGCAACCAGGGCACGGTGCGGAATCTGATCCCTGGTTTCGAGGGCGCCGCGACGCCGGGTGGGCACAAAAGTTGGGGTTGCATGGGCTGGCGTGCTGTCGCTCCATGGCGGTCCACGGTGCCAGTCAATGCTCACGTTATCCTCGGGTACTTCGTACTCACATATGACCTATGTAGCGTGCCGTATGGTTGATGTAGCCGTGGTCTTGTGCATTGGATTCATCAGCCGAGCTGTCACATTTGCTCACCCATCAGACATGCAAAAGTAAGAAAAGGCGGATTTGTAGACAAGACTAGGTCCGACTTCCCCACAGTAAGCGTTTGCCGCTTGGCGATAGCGCACTTGCTCACTCGAAGGCACTCGAGCGTCGCGTTTCTACCCCACATCACGACGTTGCACACGCTCGTTGCGTTGATCCGAGTCTGTCTTGGCCAAGACCATGCATTCACCATTGTCAGCTTGACCTGGGCGCCACACCAGCACGGCTTGGGGTCGAGCATTGGATCGCACACTGAGCGCGTTTCTCCGCCGCCTCGTCGGTTGCAGGCGATGGAAATAACTAACTTCAGAGATCAAACTGACCTCATTCTGTGCGACACATACAGACCACTTAGATCTGTCGCAGTGCGTCTCTACCTCGAGCACCGTCATTGGGTGTTGGTTAGGCCAGGCAGTCGCGGACTGCGACCTGATCGTTTGTAAGGAACCTGCAACCGTTTCGTTAACGTAGGTATGTATATAGTGCATGTAGCTTACCTTCGGCACCTTGCCGGCTCTTTTTCTCTCGCCCGAGCAAACCAAACGGACTACGCGGCACAAAAACGGGCAACCAGGAAAAGGCGAATTAGACAACAGCTTCAAAAAGCAAACCAACCAACAGTCCCCCAAGACCTCTTCACGTCGTGTCGAGGCAACCGTCCCCTTAAGTGAATTATCAGACAGCCCATTCGCCGAGAATATCGAGCAACTGTGTGCGTGGGTGTGTGTGCTAACTAGCGCTCCTAGGTTGCTAGCCAGAATCCCGCTTTCCTCGTTGAAAAGGAGGAAGACCGAGCGAGAGTTGATGAGGGGAGACTCCGGACCGAGCAAAGCAATCCTGACCCACCCGTTTGACCACTTCGAACCCACTCCTACCTTAGCTCTCCAACACCCTGGTACAGCCCAGGGTCCTTGAGACGTGCTTGACAGGGTTGATGACTGGAGTCTGGAGCTCACAATTTTGTTTTTTTCTTCCCTTTCTTCCATTCACTTTTCGAAGAAGGGCTCCAAACAATTGATCGGACCCCTCCCTCACCTTTGCCCCCGTTGACCGTCTTTTGCGGCCGGTCCGTGTTGGAACTTGGGAACCTTGTTGCAGCGCTCGGCTGGTCTCGCACACGCCAGATACAGCTCCCAGCTCCCCAGCTACCCAGCTCCCAGGTTGTGCGTGTAATCTGATACGCGCGCCTCTATAACTATACGCCGTACATACCACCACAGGAGACAAGGAGCCGCCCCGTCCTTGCACGACACTGCTTGCCGGCCTGCCGGATAACGTTACCTAACTACCTTACCTACCTAGTACACTACCTACCTCACTTGCCTGCCTGTGTTATTGAAATCCTTGAACCAGGACTTAGCAGGCCAGTCTCTTCACGCCCTCCCCACTCTCGCCTCACCTCACCCGACCGTTGCTGCCCAACTGTTGGTTCCGCCCGGTGCGGCAAGAGTGTTTCCAGCTTTCTTTTCGGGACGCGGTGCTTCTGCGCCCCAGGTACGGAGTAAGTACGTACATGCATACACATACATCATACATACAAGGCTCAGGCTCAAGCTCAGGCTCAAGCTCTCAGCCGAGGCGACTATGTCTCCCTGCTGACGGCTCATTCATCATTGCGCAGTCCACCGCCTGTTTTGTATAGGTTATGAAGCTGCCGTCTCTCCTCACTGAGCTCTAACCCTGCAACTACACACTAGACGTGTAGACGCTTGTTCTAAAGCCCTAGAGGAGCCCCTCTGAACTTTGAAGGGACACTCTCGGTCACGGGGCCCGCTGCCTCTCGGCTGGCTCCCTGGCCCTTTGACCCCCCAGGCAGGGCTTCGCTCCCCGCTTGTATTCCATGCTGCCACGGCCAAAGCTCCTGTCCATGGGGTCATTGCTCCCGGTCTCCTTTTGCCTGACCCTGCTTGCCTCTGGCCACCGCTCCCTGCCTGGTTCAACCTTCATGTACTGCATACTTATATAAGAGGCCCCAGCCATGGACCCAGGGCCGCCAGACTCCAAACGACCCCGTCTGTCGACTGGCCCGGCATGGTCAGCAGGCGGTTCGCATCACGGAGTGTCTCTGCTCCATCCCACTCCCTCCCCCACGGCTGGCCAGCTGCCTCTCCATCATCCCCCACCGTCGGCCCAGTATCAACAACCCTCACCCCTTCCCTTTTCCCGTCCTCCAGGCCCCGGAGACCCTCACCAGCCGCCGCCTCCGCCTCCACCGCCTCCTCCCCCGCCTGTTCAGACGCCCATCGACGACCGACGGCACCATGAGCCCGACAGGTTTCCGCCCATGCAAGAACACAGGCAACCTCCGCAGTCCCCCGCCCACCCGCCTTATCCGGGCTATCCACCCAGGGAGCCTTTGATCAAGACGGATCCTTCCGACGACACATTACCCCAGCTTCGCAGGCCGCTTTCGACCGGCACCGCCAAAGATAGCATGACGCCCGTGACGCCACATTCCGCCCTTCCACCCCATTCCCAAGCCTATGGAGATGACAAGCGCCATTTGAGTTTCGACAACGGCCCGCAACTGCCCATGTACAGCCGGCAACCGAGCTATGGGCCTCAGACGCCATTGCCCCACGCCCAACCCTACGACTACGGGCAGCCCTATGGAACCCCCCATGGCGAGCTTCCGTATCCGATCCAGGTCACCGCCGCCAGCGGGAAGCGCAAGGCGCAAAGGGCATCGCAGGTTTGTCCCAATCTTCGGATCTTGGAAAACGCGGCATGGGTTCCAGGAAGCAGCCGCTGACATTGGGTTACACAGGCCTGTGACAATTGCCGACAGCTCAAGGCTAAGTGTGATGAGCTGAAACCTTGCAAGAGTTGCAAGGACAAGAAAGTCGAATGCAAGTATCGGGAGGCTGTCCCCAAACAGTAAGTTTTCCTCGACGCCGGAGCTAGTGGAGCGTCTAGGGTAGCCACTGATACTTCGAGACAGACAAGACAAGATCGCGGCAGACATCTTGGAGACTCTCGTACTGCTTCGGGACGAGTTTAGCGCGTTCAACAACCGCATAAGCAAGCTTGAACATGCGGTGAAGCGCATCGCGCCGGCGGCTGACATCCAGCCGGAGCCGATGCAGGATGTCGACGACCGGCCAGGGTCGGCCGAGTCGGCAGCGCCTGTCCCGGAAGAAGCTGACCCATCATCACCAGGAGACGCGGCAGCGGGGACACAGGCACCCATTGATTCTAACGAGGCCCGCCTGATCACGCGCAGCATGGAGGACGAGGTAGAGGTAGAGCCCGGGCCCTTTGTGCGACCCGGTGTCCCGTCTATCCCACCCAACCACACGACCTTGGCGGCCTTCTTGCTCAAGTGGCGGCCGATCGAGCGCCTGGTCCGGCCCTACCTGGAAGCCGAGAATGTCAAGTACGTGGATGAATTTCCGATTCGCCAGGAAGAGAGACGCGGCCTCCTCCGAGTCTGGGGCCGAGGCGAGGGTTTGGACAGCAGTCGCAGTGACAGGGAGGCCCTCCGCGATCTGGGCGTCATGGAAATCCGGGATGACTACTCGGACACGGGGGCTCCCTCGCCCGCCGACTGCTGGGGCGCTATTGGCAGCTCGCCCGGCCCCTTTGACGGCAAGGGCGTTTACGGGGTCCAAACGCCCGATTTTAGCGAGAGCGTCGTGTGGAAATACGTGAACAGCTTCCAGGAAAACATCCAGAACATGCATCCGCTCATAATCCCCCGTGAGCTCAACGCCATGGTGAAGCTGTTTTTGGACAGCGTCCAGCAGAGCATGAACAGGCAATCCGGGGGCGCCCCACTTGCCAAGTTTGCGGTCTCGTCCGCGCAGCCCGAAACTGGATTCAAGAGGAAGCGGTCTCCAGCGCCCGAAGGCGCCGAGCTGCCACCGGTGGTGTCCAAGTCTCCTAGGCCTATGTTTCAACGGTCCATCAACAATGCGCTCGTTCTGTTAGTGCTCGCTTTGGGAAAGATTTGTTCCGTTAAGGACAAGATCCCCGATGTGGTGCCCGTCAGTGACGTCTCACAGGGGTCGCCCTTGGCGCGGAACGGGTACCCGGCATCTCCTGTCCAGGGGTCGCCTCCGTCGCAAACGTCACATTCCCAATCCGTCAGCCTCCCGTCTCCCAAGGACGGTACTGACCGGTCCCGTCCCAGCAGACGATCTTCGTTTCAAGGGGGAGGTCCATCGGTCAAGCCAGGAACGTCTCTGAAGAGGAATCTGGATGTGATTCCGGGGTTGGACTACTTTGCCTATGCCACCGATATCATGGGAGGCCAACTGGCCGGGACCAGTCTTCGACATATTTACGCCTACATACTCGCTGGGCTGTATCATGGCCAGTTGGGCAGGGTCCTGGAAAGCTATGCTTACATCAAAGAGGCTGGCTGGGCGTTGCAGGTCAAAATGCGACCGTGAGCCTTCCCTCTTCCGTCTGTTGATGTTTTCGACAAGCTAATTGCAACGCAAACAGGAGCGTGGACCGGTTCAGAAAGATGACCGCCGTGACTGAGAAAGCTGACAACCAGCTCATCTTTGCCTTTTGGACATGTCTGCAGCTAGAAAGGTTGGTTGGATCTCAATCGACGATGCGTGCATTCTTGACGTTACCCGGAACTCGGAGCTGACACTCAAGCAAAATCTAGCGACATCATCGCCGAGCTTCCATTGCCCCAGTCGCACATCCTGGCCTTCGAGGACATGATGCCATATCCCAACATCAACCTCGCCCAACAACTTGGTTTCGACGGCCATGTTCTCCGAAGCTACCTGGCACAGCTGTACCTGCGCAAGAGCTTGAACCAGATACATGGAATGCTCTACAACCCCGAGAACCCGATCCCCCTGCAGGCGTCGTCCGGGCAGCCAGGCGGCAACATCATCGAGTACATCCAGGACTCACTGGATATGCGCTTCGTGCCGCCGGAATTCAAGTTCAACCATGACGATCCGCCCGCAAAAGACCTCCTGTCTGCCAGACTCCGCGCCAAGTACTGGGGTGCGCAAGTAATCACCTACCGGCCGTTTGTCCGCCAAATACTCGAGTTCAACTACAACAAGCTCATGGCGGGCGAGAGTCCCATGGTCGCCGGATCCGGCGGCATCCGCTCAGGCGTTTCGGTGCCCGCCATTGCGCCCGACGCGAGCGACATCCCCCCGCAGGTGATTGAGTATGCGGCAAAGGGCATCCAAGCGTTGATCGAGAGCACACGGGCGTTCCACGGTGTCCCGGACAAGCGGTATATCATCACGAACGTGTTTGGAACGGCGCATGCGTAAGTGTATCCACGCACTTCAGGAAATGGAACTGTAAAACTAATGTGCGCGCGCTTAACTCGCAGGCAATGGGGCAATCTTCTCACCCTCTCGGCCGTCTTCAAGGATCCCACGTTACAGGATTTTGTCGACGAAAAGACGCTCAGGGAGCTGTTTTCCAGGACGATTGCCTTCTTTCGGATCATTGCTCATCCCACCAGCGCCCTGCACATCGACCTGCGTATCCTCGAGGGCCTGGAACACGAGCTGTGGGGGAAACACGGGGGCAGTGGCAGCAGTACGGCGACGGACCATCCCACCGGGTCCAGTTTCTCGAGCACCACCAGCGGAGGAGGGGGAGGAGGAACCGGCAGTGGTAGCGGTGCTGGACGGAATATCCCGCCCGTACCGCCTTTGAACCCGCCGGGCGGCACAACGGGGCCCATGGATAGTGGTGGTGGTGGTGGTGGTGGTGGGGGAATGATGAACATGGGCGCGGGACGGCCTCCACCCCTCCAAGGATCGATGCCCCTTTCCGACGCCGTCCATGCCGCTGTCGCGGGCGCGGGCGGCGGCCTGCCGCCGATGCAGCACCCGCCTCCGCCTGTTGCATAGCCTCTTGTCTACTCTTATGTCTGGTTTTTCTCCCAGGAGAGGTTGCGGAACATTTTCTTTCCCAGCGGCGTTCCTCGGAGTTGACGGTGAAGGGAGTTCCCCGGTAACCCTGCTCAAGCAGCCTTCTTTCCGTTCTTGCTTTTGCATGCAAGATTTAGGTGGGGTCTAGGAGGTGGCGAGGGGTGTGGTTTGGTGTTAGAGTCGATGGGGAGAGGGAGGCCTTCGACCTTGTTACTGCCTACACATTATGGGTTTGTTTGCATGCATGCACCTAACCTCGTCCCATCTTCGGTCTGGGAATTTTGGGGGTCACTGTTTGAGCATTTGCATTGGCCTGCCTAGCGCTGTCTTTTCTTCCAAAATTTTCTTTTTCCCGCCTTTCCCCCCTCCGACGAGTAACGTGCCTTACTTGGAGCGAGCGATCGAGCGGACGACTGCGGCGGAGATACCACTACTATTACTCCTACTCCTACTACGATGTGTGAAACGTGTCTACGGGTTTTGGTCTGGTCTGGTCAGGTCGGGTCGGTCACACTCTTGTTTTTTGTCTCCATCTGGACGGCGGCGGCGGCAATCTGATGTTCTAAGCACACGTACAGTACCACATCACCAGATACCTTGCCTTACTTTAGCTGAGGGTTTTCTTCCTCGCACTGGCTTTATTCTTTCTTAATGCAGGGGTGCGGCTTGTTCAAAAGGCTTTTGCTAATAAACCTTACGGGTGGATACATATACCGTTCTTATTCTACTTGACATACTACCCTGTAACCAACCCTCTGTAACTAGATACCTTATCTGCACCTCATCATGTCTCGGGCATCTTCATCACGGTCCCATCCATACCCGCTAGAAATAATGAATGGCCTGGTTCAGCTTGTCAGGGTGCAGAGTGCTTGCTCGGTGTTGCATGGGCTCGGCCACTATACTAGGAATCAAGGCACTGTTGAATCCATGTACTACGGATTGCTATTCTCTAGACTGGGGTTTTTACGGCTCATGTCATGTCATCATCTGACATTTTTCCTTCTGTATCTTACTCGTGAGGTTGTGGAGGAGGTAAGGACCTGAAAAGGAGCAAGGAGTCGTGGGAGGACATGCCCGAGATACCACAAATACAATACACTACTAGAGCAGTTCGTCCTGCATGTATCATCCATGATGTATACGTGTGGCCTGTCTGAGGGCAAGAATGGACGCAGTTTTATGTATCACGAGATACTGATAGGCAATGTAGTAAGGCTGAACTGCCCCAAGAATAGCACGTACGCCATGCCATGTCAAATCCATACTTCCCTCTGGGGCCAGGCAACATACCATGACCACAAGCATCTCGGTAGGCATTGTATGTATGTATGTAATCGTGAATCCGTAGCATGGCACAGCCCGGCCGCCATTTTCTGTGTCATGATTTATAAAACGAAGCAAGTCCTGGTCGCTGGACATGCGTACTATCTGTCTTGTCTATCTATGTGTGGTTGTTTGCTCCCTGCTACCACCCCTCGAACCCCCTCCCCCTTTCACACCCCAATCCAAACTTCCTCCCTAGCCCGACCTTCCTCACTCACTCAATACTCACAAAAGAACCACAACAAGACACAACCAGCCGTCCGGGTAGGCCGCCTCGCGCATCAGCTCCTCGAGCGGGGCCCGGAACGGCACCGGCCCGCCGTGGAGAATGACATTGGCCAGGATGGGATCCCGGCTGCTTGGGAAGAGGTCTGGGAGAAGGGTCTTGAGTGCCGCGCCGAGCGTCTGCGGAGCCCCTTTTTTCCGACGCGCCGCGCCGCGCCGCGGTCGTGTTGTTAGTACAAACAACAGACCAAGCAAAATCAGACCAAACCGCTACTGTTTTGGGGGACGGAAATGGGGGGCGGAAAGGGTGGGCGGAAAGGGGGTTTAAAGAATGGGTCGTGATGACGGAAGAGAAAGAAGGGGGGGAAGAAGAGATAAACGTACTGTTGGGTAACCGTGGCGGGATCAAGGTTTGCACGACTTTGAAGGAGCCCGGCGTGGACCCGTTGCCATCCGTGTCCTTAGGCGAGGAAGGGATGTAGATGCGGATGGGGACGTTTTTGAGCGGGGTGGGTGGGTTGAGGAGACGGTTGTTGATCTTGCTGAAGGAGGCATAGTCGTCTTGTCCAGCACGTCAGTTCATGGTTCACCCAGTAATAAACCATATTACCAGAAAGAAAACTCACTATCCTGAACGGCATTCCACAACGCGGTACTATGCTCCTTGGACAAGCTCATGATCTGCTTTGCATTCCCATTACGGACAAAATCCGCCTCCTTGGCCGAGTTGGTGAACGTGTCGCCAATGTCCCACTGCGGGCCATCAGCAACAACCAGACGCCAGGGCAGCGCCGGCTGGTACAGGTCGACCAGCAGGCCCACGGCGAGATTGCGCAGGTGGACCTCCTCGTGGTGGAAGCTCGAGCACGTCTCGCCGTTATAGTAGGCCGTCAGACGCGGGATCAGCAGCGCGAGGTAGCTGAAGCGCGGCACCGAGACCAGGAAAGGGTTGTTGGGCTGAGATATGTGCGTGATGTGCAGCGGCACCTGCAGGCTCCAGAGCGTCTGCGGAAGAAACGGCGTGGCGGCGGCGGTGGCGGCGTCGGAGCCGGAGCCGGTGCCGGCCTTGTCGTCGCCGGCAAGCCGAGAGCCGCGGCGGGCAGGGGACGGCGAGGGGGACGGCGATGGCGAGGGCGATGCCATCTCTCCCCCTGTTTAACTATTTGTGCTATCTCTGGATCTCTTCGACTCCCTCACTCCTTCACTCAGTCTCTTATTCTCTCAGTCTTTTTTCACCAATGCAATCTCCCCTGTGGTTTGTGGCTCCCCATTTGTTGGCCTCGTCATGCTGATGCCGTGGTCATGACCGCCAGCCGCGGCGGTTGCAACTTGCATGCAGCCTCGCCTTGTCCCTCAAACCCTGGGTAATCCTGGGCCAATCCAGGAGATGCGCGGCAGCCGCCTGACCAGGCCAGCAAACTTAACGGTAACGGTATGTATGGCTCGTCTTGCTGCAGACGATGCTGGCCTCTCGGTTCAGTGCAGATGCGGGGTAGCTTCCTGAGGTTGGCGTGGCGTGGGCGGGAACGAGGGAGGGGATTTTGAGACTGGCGCGCTGTGTTACAGTGACGGCGGGGTTTCTTGGCCTGCGCATTGTTGGGCTTGGGGGCCTCGGAGGGGGGAAAACTTACACCGTGCCACAACACTGTGCTCCTCTGTACCGTCCAAGTAGAACGACAAGCTTCTGAGCCAATACCATTTTGATCGCAGACTCACCACAAACACGGCAAGAACCAGACAGGACACCGCATTACCCCCTTCACTCACCTGAAGAAGTTAAGGTAAGCTAGCTCAGCTTATCCGATCTCCAGCTGCACGGCTCGAGACTATGCCCACCTAATCACCGCACTGCTGCCACGGTACTGTTGCCACGGTACTCCTGCCAAGTGCAAACCAGCTCCCCTTCTCTAAGTCTCAACCATCACATCACCTATCCCATCCAGCCCCCCCCACACACACCAGCACCTTCAAACTACCACTTCGGGAACGACGGGTCAGCCACCGAACAAACTTGAGATGACAGCTCGTGTCAGCACTTGGCATGTCCCAAAGCTCTCCGGTGACCCTAACAATACGGTACAACGGGGTTCGGATATACTTGGCACAATTTCCCTTACCAACTTTCCAAACCTCCCGGAATCGCAACAGGAGCCCTGCCGCACCTCCCTTTCCACGTGGCACCCGCTCACAACCGGCTTCGCTTGCTTAACATAGCACTGGCACACTCGTCTAGGCAGACCGTTTTGAAAGGCTCGAGGAAGGGTACAGTACCTACCTAGTGTAGGACTTCAAGTTAAGGGACTGGTTCTGGACGTTTCATGTCCGAAGCGTAGCTGTATAGTAGCTACATACATGACATACATACATGACATACATGCACACTTGCACACATACATAACTATCCCATCTATCCCATGCCCTTCGGAGATCGGACACAGAGACAAACCGCAGTACCGCACACTTAACCGCTGACAGACAGACTCCCCATGACATTGGCCTGTGATGACTCTATGTATGTATTGTACAGTACAATACAAGGCTATCAAGTAGAAAACCCACTCGCTGATGGGAACTTGGTTCACTACTCCTGGTGTACTGTCCCGAGCAACTCATCAATCCATATCCCTTCCATCAAAGAGTCAATTGTCCAAGGTATATACATAGGTATGCCGAAATCACGCCGGATGACAGATGACAGATGACGGATGACAGGACAGCCTTCCCCCCTCCCGGGGTCAAATCAAGACGCCACGCACCACACCTACCGTACTGAATCAGCAAGGTAGGTTACACCAGAAAGAGATGTTGGCTTACTGACGCGACCCAATTCATCATCCCAAACCAAGCCAGGCAAGTCCCGTAACGTTAGTCACATCACACTCGGAGTTTATGTCCGGGACAGTACGGAGTAAGGTCAGCGGTAGATGAGCGAAGCGATGCTGTGCGACACACCACACACACAACACACACACCCTCCACAACACACACTCACTCATACACTCAGACACTTTGCACAATGCCCTCCCTCCGGAGCCTCCCTCGTCTGACAGTCGGTCGTCGCCTCCTGTCAGTTTTCGGCCCGTCCTTGTCTGCCGCACCCTTTCGGGACTTCGGTAAGCTGTGCCCGCGAAGCCTGCCCAGATTGTGCAACACAGTCCTACATACACGTTAGGAAACGGAGGGCTGACGTTGCCCGTGGACATCTCCGACTGTGTAACAGCACAGGGCTGATCGGTTAAACCGTTTGAGAATTAAGACGTCCATCCAATCCAGGGGTAACAACCTCATGTAAAATATTGTACATAATAGATGTAGTACTGTACCAACGGTTGTCGTCCCTTCAACTACCTTACCTAGGTCAGCCAGGCTGTCAACACAGGCAGGCCGCTATAACAGCAACTCATACAAACAGGTGTTTTTCTGACGATTCTTGAGCACCACAGCAAGCACAGCAAGCACAAAAGATCAAAAGCAGCGCATATCAACGAGCAGAGCAGAAAGCCGGAACTAAAAACCTGTAATTTTCAAGACTCAAAAAAAGCCTCCCAATGGTATCATAATCAAAGCCGAGTTAACCAAGAAGGCCAGACATCGCGCTTCCGAAAAAAGGGACCAGGAGTCGAAATGAAGTTGGCCGTATGTGGAAGAAAACGGGAATGAAGAAAGATAAGATGATAGAACAAAGAAAAAAAGGGCCAAAAAGGGGGAGGGGTTAATGGATTTTCTGCAGTTCAACCCGCCCAAAGGTTAAGAGAAACCAAAAGAGAAAAAGGGGACCAAGAGAAGAAAGAAAAAGAACCCCCCCAAGAAACATAAACATGCTGTCATCCAGCCCTCCCCTGTCTCTGTCTGTCATGAGAGCAAATCCAAGGCCCAAGCTATGCCCGTGGTATGAACCAAACAGACCAAAAAGTGTCAAACTTTGTACAAGAAACGGCTCAACAATGTAAATCCAATCCAACCCATACCAAATGTCTTCACCATCTCGCATCACAACAACCCGTCCCAGCACCCGCGGGACACCCAACACCCTCCCTCCCTCACAAGCCATTCCTCGCCGAGACACTAGCCTTCCTCCGCCTCCCAAACACTCTCGAAAGGCCATTGGCTTCTCCATCCTGCTCCGGCGGGCCTCCCGCAAACTGGTTCGGCACGCCACCAGCAGCCGACATGCCGGGCGGGGGGCCCGAGTGCTTCAAAAACTCGGCCAGATCCGACGTTGCGCGGGACGGGACCGCGATCGCATCACGCGGCTCAAACTTCTTCATGGGTACGCGCCCCGCCGCCGCTGCTGCCGCCGCGGGACGCCCTTCTCCGCCACCGCCGCCCATCATCATCGCTGCCGCCTTGGACGAGGTTCTCGGCGGGCCATACTGGTCCATCCCGGCAGGTATGCTCACTTGGATGGGAATGTGGCCACCTCTGGCACCGCTGGCACGACTGCTCACACTTCTCGACTCACCCGGGACCTGCGCTGATGCCTTTGGACTTGCGGGTGTACCCAAGCCCAAACCTGTCGCCTGCCCGCTGTCGCGTCTGGTGAGTCTGGACATGAGACTGGGGGCGCTCGCCTTCTTCTTGGGCTTGTTGCGTGTCTGCGCTATGTTGAAGGGCTGCACAGGCGGCTCCGGCGGTGGCTTATAGTTGTTCAAAAAGTCAATAAGACTCTCCTCCTTCGCCTGGCCGCGCTTGTTGGGCTGCGGCATCTGCATATCACCGCTTTCGTCGAGCTCTTCGTCGCTGACATCGATGGCGTAGGGGTCGCGAACGCGCCGCGTCTTGCGTGTCGGCATCGGCATATCGGCATCGGGGCCATCGCTGGCGAACGTCTTGTGCCGTGCGAGAAGAGCACTGTGAGAATTGATCGACGAGTGGAGAGAAGGCGGCACCGAATAGTCGGTGACGTTGGTGGAGGCTTGGCTACTCCTGACTTCAACGTCGCGCAATTGAGCATCCACAGCTTTGCCACCAACTGCGCCAGCCAGCTGATCCGAGTCCATCGTGGTCCGAAATGGAGCAACAGCCCTTGGAATCCGTGGATTACCTGGGGTGCTTGGCGGCCCGCGTCGGATGAAGTCAATCAAATCCGAATTGTCATCCTTGTAGTCGATGGTTGCACCGCGGGCCTGGAGCTTTGGCCGATTGGGATTGCTGGTCGTCGACGATCGGCCTGCCTCGGAGCTGGGTTTCGACGCATGGTTGGCGTTCCGTTGGCCAATCGCACCTGGCTGAGGCTGCGGGTTGGAAGAAGGGGCTTGGCCACCGTTGGGACCGGTCGAGCGGATGAACTCGGCGAGATCGTTCAACGATTCTCGAGGCAACCTGGCATCTCTCGGTTGAGGGCCATTGGCAGCCCGAGGTTTTGATGGCAATGGGGGAGTAGAGCGTGGCACAACGCCGCCATGCTTGCCTGTGCCAGAAGTGACATTTCTGTTGCCATGATGCGCGTCAGTAACTGGATGTGACCCGGACCCCGAGGGTCGGTGCGCTGATGGCGCCATCCTAAAGTCGTTTGGCCTAGCACCCGACGACGAACGGGAGCGGACTCCATTCTGACGAGCCTCTTCGCTTTTTCGCGTCTTGACAGAAACAACCGGGCTTCCAGGAGCAGCCTGTCTTACGGCCTGAGACCGCGACAAGAGTGGCATGTCAGTCATGTAACGAGACCACATAATACCTCATTGGGGAAAAGAGTTAGACTTACGTCAATGTCGCGCATGTTTTCGGGAGTCAAGGTGTACTGAATGGTTTGGTCGCTTTGGATAAGTTCCTCAAAGTCCCGCACGACATCAATACGCGCCTGCATGCCATCCTCTGAAGTTCGTACGGCTTTTAGCTTGGTCGACGATGGGGAGCCAGACGGATGCTGCTGCCGAGTCTGCCCGGTCGCCGGCTCATGGGACTTGTACGGCGACGGAGCGGATGGGCTACGGGCACGGGAACGCTCCACAGACACTTGGCCAATCATGGCCGGCTGGCGTTGAGCGGAGATATTGGCAGCGGGTTGTCGCCCAGCATTTCGTTCGGGAACAGGTGGGGGGTGGCCTAATCGATGTCTCTGAGCCAACGTCAAAACCTGATCTTGGATCTGTCTCCCTTCTGGCAGGACCGGCATCGACTCGATGAAAAAGGTACCGCTCATAGTCGAGGCGGTTGATGCCGGAGATGCCGTCGCAGGCAATATGGTCACCTTGGTCACAGGCTTAGGAGGGGTCAATGGCGCCTGAATACGATCGACACCGTTCACAGTCACTGACCCGGCCTCTTGAGCAGTAGCCTCGACCAGCTGACGCCGCTTCTCGGATACCGGCTCCGGAATAGTAGGCAAGCCGGACTCCGTCTGGCTTGTAGGAGTAGTCGGGGTAATGGGTGACACAGAATAATCGTTGTCCGCTGCTTCTTCGATTTCCGAGATGGACTCTCTCGCTGCCAAGCCGTTTCTGCTACCGTGATCCACAGCCAGCTTGCCACCTGAGGTGCTGTCTGAAGAGTGCCGTGACCGATCCTCAGCAGCATGAGAGGGCCCTACATCGCTGATATGAGACGGGCTTGCTTGGCGGATCGGCTCAGCAACGACTACGGAGCTGCGTTGCGAGCCCATGGCAGGGCTGCGGGGGCTGGTAACGTCGATCAAGCGTGCGGAATGGATACTCGGAGTCCTGGCTGGCAAGCTGGTGTTGATAGCACTGGGCTTACCCTGATCGGAAGACGCGCCAGAGGGACTTCTGCCTAAGATGGAAACCCTTGACGATCTGATAATTCGTGGCTCTTCCACAGATACCTCGTCATCAACGTCTTCTTCCATCTCATCATCTGTGTCGTCAGCAAGGCTAGTCACACCTTCACCAGAGCCCTGATGATCGTCGGAAAACGCCTGTCTGCCTTCTTCACTTGCATCTGAAGCCGCGGCCGAACGCGCGTCGGGTATCTCAGAGCCCTCAGCGTCCCCGGCAGCCAACGCCATCTGTTGCTGAGGGCTGGGAGGTGAGACGTATGGCGTACGTGCAGGTGCGGGAAGTGAATTTGGGCGCTTCTTGACGGTTAGAGGAGTGAATGACTGAGCTGATGCGGGCGCCGTTAGCAGCTCTTGCGCGCCGCTCAGTATCATCAAGCTCTTTGGACGGGAAGGCCCGGCATCCTGCCCAGCGTCATCCCCATCGGCCTCGTCATCGCTGCAGGCTGCAAGCCCAGGCACTTCAATCTCGGCAACGTCGTTCGGTCCCAATGGCAGCGGAATACCTGCAGCAATCATGAACTCATCCAAAACCTCCTCAGCCATTTGCTCGTCTTGAGCGCCTGTCGTTCTGTTGTCCATCTCGGTGTCGGGTTCAGGTACGGTGGATGGAACGGCAAGTTCTGCAGCGACGCTGGGGGAGCGCATATGGCCCATAACGCCGCGCATCGAGTCTATGGAGTAGGATCGCGCCAAACGATCGGTGGACCCCAATCCAGGGGTTCGGATCTTTTTCTTCCAAGTTCTCCACAGGCGACCCAGGGTCCGGTCGAGCGCGACTCGCTCCATATCAAGCTCCTCCACAATGACCCTATCGGCGACATCCGTGGGGCTCCGCGCGCCTTCCTTGAGCTCTTTCTCGTACTTCAACCGCATTCGGTGATATGCGGCTTGGCCTGCAATAATTAGGGCCTGTTCACCCATGAATTCCAGTATGGATGTCAAGAAGATGGCGACGGCGGGCGACACGGCCTCGGAGATGCGCTCGTCAAGTCCGCTGTCAAGGTGGCCCTGTTCCATATAGTAGTCTTCGTCTTCTTCCTCCATGTCTCCGAGGGATGAGTAGACCATGCAACGCAGGCGAGTTCGCTTCCAGGCCAATTCCAGGTCCCAATCAGCGGGCGAGCCGGCATCTCCTGCCGGCATCTGTGCATCTTCGTCGTCCCCACCGAGATACTCTCTCAGCTCCTCATCTGCCTGATTGATGGCATCTTTGGCGAGCTTCGGCTTCAAGACTTCGGTCACGGCCGGGCGGAGTGCCGAGAGGGTGGTGGAGCGGGCGACGGAGAGGAAGTTGAAGAGCAGCTGGTCCAGAAAGTTGTTGACTAGCTGCAACGCAGCGGGCGACACAGCAGCCGTCTCGCCCGACGGTTCAATTCCATGCTGGTCGTACCAGGTCTCGGCGTGACTGTCGTGATCGTTGGTGACGATTTGGGAGGCGGCAGAGGCGGCGATGAAGGCCGCTTCGGGTGACACGGCCAGCGGAGGCGACATCAGGCTGTGCGAGACAGTCGACGGCCGGTCGCTGGATAAGCTTTGTGTTCTCGACCGCGACGGCATCCTGTGCAGAGGAGAGGCCAGAGCAGACGAGGGGCGGGACGTGATTGAGTCTATAGAGGAAACCATGGCGGCAGAGATGCCGGGTTGCCCAGCGTAATTCCCGAGTGCAGGTCCCCCGTTACTTTCGTGCAGCTTTAGGTGCAGGGGATGTCACCCAATCCGGACACCCTCGGTAGGTGGCAGGGCGGCGGCAGCGCGGCGCATCCGAAATCCACTCCCTTCCGACGTACAGACCAGTCGAATGCGGGTGGCCGATCGGACAGGTGGCGAGAGGGGGCGGTGTGTAGCAGCTTACTGCGTCGTTGCTCGGAGGTCTAGGCAGCGGCACTCCAACGAGATCTCACCAGGGCTGCGGAAGAAATCTAGAAAGCAACTCTGTGTTAGTCGATTCGCTGGGAATTTGCGTGTGGGTGTGGCGTAGTTGAAACAGAAGACGACGCTGGAAGCACAACAGAAGAGGCAGGCGAAAGCCACCCCTCATAACGTTCGTAGATGTGTCTCGACAATGGCTGCGGGCAAGTGGCACATGTCCAATGCATTCATTGCGTTGCGCATTTCATGCTTCCCGAAACACGGCCGGGAGAAGTCAAGAAAAAATAACCAATTCACGTAGAAGGAAACGCAGGGTGCCAAGATTGTCAGCAATCGCAACCTCCTCGGGGCAAAGATGTAAAGCCATTGCCTGCGACTAGGCAACGGGTGAGGCAAGCACCCGTGAGGAAGAAGCGGTAAATCTTTGGGGAACGGCAGCACACGACAGTGATACAGTACTGGCCCGAGCCGGGTTCTTGTATGTAGGCAGGAGTCGCGACGGAACGGTTCCATTCGCAATGGGTAATGGATCGCGAAAACATCGGATCGGACGCACCTGGCAGGGCGAATCCCTATTGTCGGGACCCGGCGGTTCGGTGCAGTCAAGCCAAGAAAACGGCGGGAGACAGTGGATGAGGCAGCGACGGCTTTTGACTCAATTCCCCTCCTCTGCTTGGTGCAGGAATGGGTTAATGAGTATCGTGCTCGACGGGTGTTGCTCAAGGACGAATTGTCTCGACACCGCTTCTACATAAGCCGGGTTATGTAACTTTAACGTTGGGCGCTAGGGGCACAGCAGTCTCGATTCAGGGGAGCGTTGTGGTCGGTCCGACAAACTTGGCGGCGCCCTGCTGTGAGGGATGCTGGAGTCGATATTCTTGCCGAAGGGTTGAACTTGGGAGAGAATCCAAGCCAAAATCCGCTCCGGGTGGCATCGATGGTTTTGCTGCTTTTTCTCAAAACCCGAGACGCGTCTCTTCCGTCTCCCCGTCTCCCGAACTGCAGAGCTTTGCTTCATCTCCACGAGCCTCCGAGAGAATGCTCGGTTAGGGGGCCAGGGTCCATCATGATTTGATTGACACCCCACACTGCAGACGGGATTGGTCTAGCGGGGAGAAAGGGGCACCCTTCCCCGGTTGTTTGAGCAGCCTGCCACGGGCGATCCCTTCCCATGCGTTACTTAGCACATGGGCCCCTGGCGTGTGCATCATGTCGAGTTGATCGGTGGAAAATGTGGCTGCAGAATTGCGATGGACATGCAGAACACTTCCAATAGATTGGAAGTATGTCTTGCTTCTGGGTGAAAACAAAAAGAAGTTCGCTCCACAGGCCACGCAGTACTAGTACACGAGAAGGGGCATACCTACCTGAATTCTTGGGTTATGGGGCGCACCGCCGCACTAGAAGGTCGTCTACGGAGTATTGCTCTGTGTTTCACTCATCTAGGATCGCGGGTTACCTACCCCTTTGAGCTCTTCCCTTCGCTGGTCGATGATATCTTCTAGTTGCGGCCCCAAGGTGTTCCCAAAGAAATTTCAGCTAGAGACAATTGATCCATTGGGATAACGTTGATATCCCTAATTCCCTGCAGCTAACCATATGTATGTATACACTAATAGCGAGCTAGTGCAAGGAGTGCAGGTGTGACCGAACAGACCCTTTCTCGGCAAGGGCTCCTGAACATGTAGGGTCTGAAACTGGGCTTACTGGGAAAGAAAGACTGCTTCTGAATTCTGAAGCGGACGTAATTAGGCCCCAAGTTCAAAATTGATCGTGGTTTTTCGCATTTACGATAGGAGCCTGATCGATTCGGTCACTGCTCATTTGGTGTGATTTTCCCATTTATATCGGGGAAAACGAAAGGAGCAAACCAGATCTGATCAAGAAATCCCTGTCTCCAACCTCGGAACTTGCCGGCCAGTCATGGATTATTAGATGGTAGTGCCGACGACGAGACTACGTAGGTACGTACGGAGTACACCACATAGACTGACATGCAGCGAGAGGCAGACCACCGGCTTGCTTGCTTCCGCTCTAGGGAGAGTTGATTCTATGCAAATCCCGCCGTGATTGACGTGCTGCAGGAGCCATGATGGGAAGTTGTGGTCGACGGGCGATAGGTTGAAGAATTGAAGCTTGTGAGATCGGACGAGTCCTTGCCGCGACATCAGACATCCTCTCATAGGGGGGAAGAGTAACATCAGTCTCATAGCAAGTCCTGGTCTTTTTGTCAGCTATGTCTTGGGGCGATTGGCAGTGATGTCGTCCTTGCCCAACCGGAAGGTTTTGCTATTTTAGGGGTTTATCCGGACACCATTTAACCAACCTGATCGACAGTTGTGTACTGCGAATCCCGATAAGCTCAAGAGTCAAAAGGCCAGTCCGAGATGGCTGGCTGGCTGGTAACGTACCTAGGGTTCACGCCTAGCAGCTTGGAAATCTTCATCATCCAAAACAATATTGTTTCGGAGCTTGGCTATCTCCAGCCAAGTTGGATGCGTTACTCCGTAGGACACACAACTTGAATGCCGTTTCCGGATCCTCCCACCCCTTTTCGTTCCCTTTGAGTAACCTGCTATTCTTTGACGTTCTGCTGAGACTCAGCACAAAATGTAGTCTTACCAGATCTTTCTAGATTCCCTGGCGGGTAGGATTGACGGGATGGTTGAGGTGACTTTTGAGATGCTGTGATCGAGAGAGTTGCGGATTCGGTGGGAAGCGGGGGCTATATTTTCGTTGCCCCTGATCGCTGCGAAGTGCGATCCCCTAGTTTCCCATCTAAGTGCTGCTTACTACTTGCTAGTCTGTATGTAGTAAGATCGGTTCCCAATCACAACAGCACCCGGACCATAGATGAGGGGGGCAGGAACACTACAGGACAGCCACATAGCAGTGTCCTATCCGGAAAGCAAAGCATAAAGAAGCACACACAGATCTGATCAAGGTCAATAGCATTGTTGGGCACTCGAACGCAGGATCAGGGAGATACCAAGCGGGGCGATTTGATCCCGTGTGTTTAGCACTGGTCTGCATGGTAGTCAGGAGGCGCGGCAAGGCGGGATATATGAGGATATCCAGTCGCACCGGCCCAAGGTAGGTCCGTCATCCCCTCATACTGCCCGTCCTTGCTGTTACCTAGCCTGGACTGGCTCGAAGAGCAGGCCATCCATGACCCGATGCATCACTCACTGCTAACTGCCACCCCCTCTCCTTCTGAACCTCGCGTTGATGGACAGCTGCTGAATTTTGAACGCCGGAACTTGGAAAAGGTGGAATCCCACCACTCAATCTTATTTCCTGCTCGACACGAACGAGACGGTATCGTCGGGAAAGTGGCCACGACCCCCGAGATCATCAGACGCCTAAACCCCCCACATGATGCGCGCTCCTTTGTGCGTGTTTTCGAGCTGAATCTTATTCCGCCAAACCACAGACCCCAACGCGCGAGCACACCCTAATCTTCCGGTACCCCGGAGAACAGACCCACGCGCATGCGGTGGCTCTACCTGGATATTAGCATCAGACCCGAGACAAGCAGGATAGGGACGACTCACAAAGGGGAGCTTGGGAATAATGACGGCGACAACAGCAAGAAAGTTGATGGTAAAGTAGGCGAGATCGTAGTGCGTGTAATGTGTGCTCAATAAGAAGAGGACGATGGGTACGCTCAGCAGGAACTTCTTGGCAGGGGTATATTGAGCGCCATCGTCGATTTGCTCCCACATGTTAAGATTGTCGTATGCCCCTCCGTTGAACTCAAAAGGCACTCCGCGAACGTAGTGAAACATTATATACGAGCCAAACATGTACGTGATGTTGGTCAGCGTCCACGATGTCTCCTGGGAGACGCCGGGAATGATGTCGTAAAGAATCTTGAGGCACACAATTATAACGAAGTGTATCGTCCACGCGCCTGCCATAAGGGGGTAGCGGGTGTTAGGTCAACTCTGAACTCGTCGCACTGCAGAGGGAGACAGACACGCGGGGGGGGGCTCGGCCGGGAGCATACGTACCTTTTGCATTGACCCAATTTGCGTTCAGGTTTGGCAGAGCAGACTGGTCGCTGAGCTGCTCAATCGGCTCGGGCGGTTCATGATAGACCTGGAGAATACTACTAGATCTCCTCCTCCGGCTGCTCTTGTCCGCCATGGCGGCGCTGCTGTGCATAGCCCCACCACGACGCGGAGGGTAGGTGCCCGCAGCGTCGTAGAAGGCGGTACGAGAGAGTAGAATAGGTGAAGACAGTTTGGCGGTGTTTGTGTCGCCGCGAGGTGCGACGCTCGAAGGGAACCGAGAACGGAAAGTTCGACGCGTGAAGCCGGGTTAGGCGACGGAGTACCTGCGGTTCGAGGGAAAAAGGTGACGGGGCCGAGGTCATCCGATGGCGGACGAGACCACTGAGTTTCTGTTGCTGGAGGTATGATGTCACAACTGTGGTGTCCCAAGAGCCAAAGGATACCACGGTCTAAGTCATTCGAGATGGCCGGTTCGATGGCCTCCAGGGCTGTGAAACGGCGGGAAGAGGAAGCGGCACAAACGGATGAGCCGCGGGCAGTAGCGGGAGTAGAAGATGTCGGCTCGGTGCGGTGCTGGGCCGGCGACGGGCGGTGGTGCAGCAGCTCGTGTGTGGCCCCCGGAAGAAAGAGTGCGGTGGAAAGATGTCGTTGACTCGGTGTCTTATTGGACAATCCCCTGGCCCCTCTGGCAGGCCGCGTCAGATGGAGAATGAGTCGGGTCAGATGGAGGATGCCTTAGTTAAGCGGGGTGCCGAAACTTGAATGAAGGTCGGAGAAAAACGGCTGTATAGAGATGCAGCAATGTCCTATAGCTCTTGTGAATTCCAGAAGGTTAACATTAGTAGATAGGGAATGAGCGTTGAAAGTCGCCTTGTTGAGCACAGATGGCAATGTGGCCTCAAAAGCCCGGGGAGACGGGCGGAGATGAGGTTCCTAGTACCTCGACCCCTGATACTTGCCGGAGATTGGGGAGAAGTGGAGCAGTCAAACGACTTGTCGCACTAACATTTCATTTCGGCAGCGTTAGGCGCCTAGGTTTCGTATTCGAGAGTCGGTGGAAATCCAACGCTTCGTACGTTACCGTCACTGTGGTTTTGGGATTTTCGGTGGGGTGATGGGCGAGACACAGAGCAAGGAATTTTACAGAGTAGGTAGCTTGGCCAGAGTAACTTAACGTTACCCTAACAAATCCGCCAGCTCGTGACATCGAGACGGTGAATTCATAACTGCGTCGAAGGTTACATACAGTAGTTGTGTTCGTAATTACCAGGGCAAAACTTTCACAAATCATAAGATCTGGTACATACTTGTGCTTGTATTGTACTGTACTTTACATACATACATATGAAAATCCAGAGGATATTCTTCCCAATCGAAAACCCAGCAACCTAAAGAGAGCACTGCTCAAAAGCGAGAAGAGGAACATAAAGATAAGAAAGATTATCCCAGGTATGCCAAAGTCGGTTGCTTCAAAATCTTGGAGGAACCGCTCGTTGTTTCCCTTTTTGTTCGTCATTTAAACGCATTCGGTGGCGTTCAATAACCCATGGTCTTTTGCGATTGATACCAAGAAGAGAAAAACTCATCGTTTTGTTTCTAGGTTTGCAACCTACAGCATTTTACCGTGGTAATACCGGGAGGCTGCAGTCCTGCACAAATCTGAAGGCACAAATAGTGCCTCAGGTCCCAGAAGAACACTCAGGGAGGCAACTCAACAACCCTTCCAAGACCATCCATGGACACCTCCGTGGCCTCGCCGGGTCATGGTGAGATTTCGTCAAAATCTGCGTCAAACCGGAAGCGCTCCTCGCCCGGCGCAAGCAGTAGCCACTCTGGGGAACCGAACGGCGGGATGGAGTCGCGGAAGGATGGCTCGCTGTCCCCACGGAAGAGGGTCAAGGTAGACGACGATGTCGCCAACCGGGCACGTGAGCTGAAAGCAGGCACGATAGAGGTGCTGCAGTCTGCTGGCCAAGAGCCACTGCAGACTAGTGAAAGCGCTGTCGAGGCGCCCCCAAAGGCGCGCAGTGGATGGAACCACGGAGTCAGTAACGGCCTGCGGACCTCCTTCGCCGGAGCCGCCAAGGACAGATTTGCCAGGTCATCGTTGGCGCGAGCACCGGAATCCCCAGCATCGTTCGATGCCGGTTCCGTCTCTGACAGCAGGGTGACGGGCGACGGTGAGGATGTGATATCTCCGGCCCAAGACGGGCAGTCAGAGAGTGAGCGTGTTGCAGAGGAACCGGCTCGCAACGGTGCACAGCCAGCTAGCGTCAAGACGACTTCGCAGAAAGCACAGGAACCAAGCGATTGGGTCATGCCACCACCAGCGTCTCCTGCCTGGCACTCTCAGGTCAAAGGAAAACACCAGAGCGTCTGGGAACAGAAGTTTGTGGATTGGTGCAAGACATTGCTACAACTGAATTGGAAGAAGATCAGAGTCGATACCGCTCGGGGACGGAACCGAGTCTTTGAGACCTATTCGAAATGGATCGGTACGGTTGATGGTCTATCTAAAAACAAAGCGGCAGTTGCCAGGCGCGCAGCTGTTGACTATTCGCAGACTGCCCAGTTTGTGGCGGATCTCGCTGATATTCCCCCTCCAAGCGAGCCGCAGCCAATGGATCCGCTACCCTCGGTGGCAGAGGACAAGGTACTGTCTGCGGCGGCCATCAAAGCCAGCGAGATCCCTCGTGCGAGCATTGTCGGGCCAGACGGACTTGATAGCGGATATCGTGCGAGGTACTTCCCTGGCATTGGTCCAGACGAGACCTTTTGCCTGATGTGCGCTACTCGCGGTCACGACTCGGCCGAGTGTCCAGAAATGGCTTGCCGCTTCTGCCCTGACGCGGGTAAACACCCGTCGTTCAGCTGCCCGACACGCCTACGCTGCATAAAGTGTAGGCAGCTTGGCCACACAAAGAAGGACTGCCAGGAGAAGCTGGCCCTGGCCCCAGAGGAAATGGAGTGTGCATTCTGTCAATCTCCCGATCACTTGGAGGCGTCCTGTTCTGTGCTGTGGAGGAGTTTCTCCTTCAACCCCGACACTGTCCGCAGAGTTCGCTCCCTACCGATATTCTGCTACTGCTGTGGTCGCCAAGGCCACTACGGTCCCGTCTGCGGGTTGAATCCCCAGAGGGCGGACAAAAGCCAGTGGGAGACATGGAGCCAGCTGAACTGCGATCGGTACATAGATCCAGCTTCAACCGAAGTGGCCATTGCTTTCTCAGGGTCTGGTGTCAACAGTGCATCGTCGTACGACAGGCCAGATCTCGGCAAGAGCATTGTTCCCAGAAGACATATCATATTTGAAGAGGCGGAGGATGAGGAGAATGAGGGCTTCATACGTCCGCCAGTGCAGAAAGCCGGGCGGACTGGGCATATCGTCTTTTCTAACAATAGCAGGTCTAACAACCCGGGAGAGACGCGGTCAAGCAAGCAATCCACTGCGAGTTACGCGAGGGGGGGCTATTCGCGTGCAGAGCCACCGCTGCCACCAGGGCCTCCTCCTCCGCTGCCGCCACAGGGCTACCGGGAGGACAGTCGGCCAAATGGAGGTCAGCGCGCACGAAAAGGGAAGAGAGAAAGGAATCGGAGCAACTATTGAGCAGAGGAGTCGTCTGATACACTGAGAGTCGTTGTTTACTTTTCATGTTGGGCGAACACCCAGGAAATGTAGTTATATTCCCCGAGCAAAGATCGAGAGGGGTGCATCAGGGGCCATAAAACTGCCGAGTCCAACCAGAAGCGATGTCACTCTTCATAGCATCCAGAACGTTTCGCCGAGCATGTTGCCGGGCCAGTCGATTGGCGGTGAGAGTATTGGAACGATGGTGGATACTGGACAACCTTGATTTAATCGCGCACGCAAAGAGTAGGAGGCAGAGTCCACAACTTGGAAGAGGTGGGGCGGCAAAGGAAAGGCGGAGAGGGCGTAGGACAAGCGCATTCGAGTCGCGCAGACTCGACGAATCGACGCGTCGAACCCTCACGAATCTGGCTGAGCCCAACTCCTCGAGCCGATCCTCCCTTTCCCCGCTTCATTCTAGCGGACCGTGACTCCTCGAGTGTTCTCAGCGGGCAACATGGCGAGACTAACAATCGAGATCGGCTATTGTTAGGTCACGAAAGGTCCAAATTTTGTCGCATCCCAAGTCTATCAGCATTGTCGGCCTCTCTTTTGCTCAAATGGACGGGGAGGCGCTTAAGGTATTTATCTGGTGGCCCCGAAGGATCGGCAGCGCGCCAGTTTCGCGTGGGAAACGCGTGTGTTTCGTGAGACGTGGCTACCCAAGAGCCGACGAACAGGGTTTCTCGCCTTTTCTCGCGCTGATGATTGGATCGGCGGTGTGCATGGGTTGCATCGTTCGCTCGCTCCCCTGCCCTCTCCTTTTTCTGCACTATCGATAGCGCTTCTTCAGGGGGGCTTGCCGCACTTCCCCGCAACCCCCCTCCCGCAGATGTTTCCTGTTTCATGGCCTCCCAGTGGCTGGGAGCGGACGACCATGAGACGGCTGCAGAAGGCCGCATTGGTGCCATGCAGGTCGCTGGGCAGAACTGGGCTCCCGGGCCATTCAAGTGGTCCGGCGCGGTCCACCGCGTCGGGCGCGCTCATGGATGCCGTTCTGTTCGACGGCGAATCCCGGTCTGCGTCTGCGTGCCGAAGCTGCAGGACCGTAGTGCGGTGAGTCACCCACCACCACTCGATCTCTGGATTCAACGGTCCGGGGCGGTGATGGACAGAAGCCGTCAACCCACTTGGGCAGAGGGAAGATGTGGAGGCTAGCGCACTGGAAGTGGAAGGACACAAGTCCTACCGTTGTCTTCTCATCAGCCGGCTTCTTCGATATGCTATGTGATTCCGGTGATTGAGCCGTTTCCCCACCCCCTTATCCCACCAGCTCCTCCTCATAGTCACCGACGTTCCCAGCATCGCCCTCCGCTCTCCGTGAACTTGAGTCGAACTCTCCTGATCCATCTCCACTCAGTCCTTTGTTTTGTTAGCAAAATCTGTTGAATTTCTACCTGTCTAAACTTGCTGCTTCATCAACACCGATCGTTTGAATTTGAGTACTACTACACGGCGACTGGTTGGCGCTGTTTATATCTACCTTCAACACATACATTGTAAAGCCAGATCGCCCTCACGACATGCAAGCGCTATGGCGACGAGCCCGCAAGCATTCTACTGCCTGTGGCGGGACGAGGCCGTCCGCGAGAAGCTCTTTGAGCTTTTATCCAAGCAGGACATCTGCGCTCTCAGACTTGCAAACTCGGCATGCTGCAACCTGGTCACCAAGAGGCTATTCCTCCGAACCAACGTGACCTTCACAGCAAACAGCTTTACCAAGGAGAGCAGAATCGAATCTCTCTCGAGAGTTGGTCATCACATTGAGCATCTTACATTCTACTTTCCCCATTCCAACGCCACCTTTCTACCTCCTTTGATCCATCCTCAAACCGGGGAGGAGATCATGTTCCTGTATAGCCCGCCCACATCAACAGCAGCGGGCCTTAGCAGACCAAAGTACGGCAACTCGGAGCTCGGAGAGATCTTGACGCAGCAATACTCGCCCTTGTTCCATGCGGCCACTCATGTGTCGTCCTTTATCAGCGCCATGCAGCAGCTGCCCAACCTGAGGCACCTCACCATCAAGACGCCCGGCCAGGATCCAAGGGAACGGTACCGCCGCGACATCGTCGACTATGCCCTGATCAGTCTGCGCATCGCCGTTGAGCGCGCGCCACTTTTCAAGCTGTCCAAGCTCTCCCTGTCCGGCGTCCATCCGTCGGCATTCAACTACCTCCGCCACGTGCCTGGGTTCGGCGCATCACCGTCCGCGGCTCTACGATGGCGACAAATCCGGAAGCTGTACATCTCGGTCGAGTCCTGGGATTTTTACGGCCCATCGCCGGGACTGGATCACCTCAAAATCATCGAAGATTACATCCGCGCCTTTGCGCCGCGGCTCGACAAGTTTGCCTTCACCTGGCTCGGCCGGCGGGGGCCGTGCCCGATTTCCCTCTCGGGCGACCCCCTCTTCGCGCCCCCGCGCAGTGCCAAGAAGCTCTTCAACGAGGTCACCAGCCCCATGTCCCCCTTACCACCGCGGCCGTCGCGCAGGCCGCTGTTCATGCCCCGCGTCCGGACCATGGCGGTGCGCAACGCAACCATGAACGTTGAGCAGCTGCGCGGCCTCATCACCAACCACAAGGGCACGGTCCGCGAATTTGACTTTGAGAACGTGGCGCTCATCAAGGGCGGCAGCTGGGACGAGGCGCTCGCGCCGCTGACGGATGGCAGCAGCAGCGATGCTGATGCCTGGTCGCGCCGGTCAATGGCCGTCAGTAGCGACAACAGCAGGCCGGGGACGGCAACTTCGGGATCCGGGTCGGCAGTGGCGAGTTCGGTCGAGGATCAGCAGCTCCCGCCGTCGTCGGCTGCGGCGGAGGCGGCGAGCAGGGAGCTGTTTGAGGTTGACCTTGAGGGTATGGTGTTTGGCGGTGTGAATGATGTTGATGCGTTCGAGGCTGGTGTAGAGGAGTGGGCGCGCGGGGTTACTGCCGCGGCACAGAACAGTTCCGCTGCGGCCGCCGGGTCACGTCCTAGTACGGCCAGGTCAAAGGCGGAAGAAGAAGGGGAAGGGGAAGACGATGGGGGCTTGGCATCTGATATCGAGGCCGCGAAACAAGCCAGCCAAGGGTTCACCACCAAGCTGAAGAAGCGCCGCATCCGAAGGAGGTCTCCTCGGCATCCTGACGAATATGTCGCCGAAGAAGAACACCAAGCTGTTTGTAGCCCTGAGAGTCAGAAGAGCGAGCGCTATGGCGGCGACGACCAGCATAGCCATAGCCATAGCCATCGCCATCACGGCCGGATCCGCCACAAACACTCGCGCAGCAGCGACGACTCGAGCGAGAGGCATTCCTCCCATTCCCACCGGCGCCGCCGGCACCACCGCCGGCACCACTCGGAAGAGCCTGCTATTCCCGAACGAGTCGGCACAGACAACAACAACAACAACAACAACGCTTCGTCCTACCGCCCCGAAACGCCGCGCCCAACTCCAAAAGAGCCCGAGATGGAGATCAGCGTGCCCATCCTGAACCCCGACCCGCTGCCCGTAATGCTCCAGCCGACCGTGTACGACCCGTCGGCCAAGTACCGCGTGCCACTCACCCGAATGGGCAGCAATGCAAGCACAAGCACCACTGACAACAACAAGGGCGGATCACCTGCCAGCATAAAGAGCATCCCGGCCGACGACTACTTCCACTTCCACCAACCCCACCCCCACGACGCGGCAGACGACGGCCTGCTCTCCTCAGCACAACGCTCCATCGAAGCCGACCTTCTCGCCGAAGCCGAAGAAGCCGCCGCACGCTCATCCGCGCTGAAACGCGCCCGCGAGGCCGTCATGACCAAACTCACGCGCGAGTTTTCGAAACGCAGCAACGGCAACGGGGGCAACGGCAGGCGGTTGAAAAAGGAGAACTCTAACAAGACCGATTCGGCGGCTGCCGCTGCCGCCAGCGTATCGGCGCTGCATCATTATCATCATCAGCTTGGCATGAGCCTGCCGCACAGCACCTCGCACAACTTGAGCTGTGCGTCGAGTAGTAATATGTCCGCAAGACTTAGGGAGGGGTTGTTTGGACGGAGCCTGGCGAATGTGGCGGCGCTGGCGGCGGCGAGCAGTGCTGCTGAGAATACCGGTAGGGGTATGGATAGCCAGACGGCGCTGGTGCCGTTGATTTTTAGCCGGTCGTGATTTACTATCGTGTTGCAACTACACGGCGCGGTACGGAGTACTAGATGGGGGGATGGGAGGGTGGCTGATTACCTACACTACACTACGGATTACCTACGGTTACGGATTACGGATGGGATGGGATGCCGGACGGGCGGTGCATGGTTGGATGGATGGTGTGTCTGGGTGGGTGGCGTCTGGATTGCTTCAAGTTGTGGATGGATGGATGGCCGCGAGGCCTTGGGGGGTACGGACTACGGAGTTGATGGGCATCTTGGCTGCTTGGGAGGGCATTTTGGGGTTGAAAGGTCAATCTACCTACTTATGGGACGGTAGGGTATGGCACGGCACCTACACGTTACCTATCAAACACTTGGGATGGCATGGGATGGGATAACATGAGATGGATGGAAAAAGATACCATGGGATATTGGGATGCAGATGGATGGATGACTATGAGATGGAAAAGATACCATGGGATATGGGACGACCGACCGGTTACGACTTCTAATGACCTCTTTTCCTTTGTGGTAAATTATGATTCAAATAACGATACGATACTTTGTATGTTGACATGATTGAATTGAATACCTATCATGGCGAATGACACTGAACTGCTTAGGGGTTGCACCCCATTTCTACTTCGTACAGACCGCAGTGATACCCGTAGGGATACACACGGCTTAGCAATTTCCCAACCGCAAACTTTTAGTTGACCACCTCAGCTCAGTGGCTGCTCACCTGAGCCATTTCGTTGTCAGGAAGCCGCGAAGTTGACCAGCGGCTTCAGAGGCAGGTGGACCGCTTGCAACTGCCTCGATCTGGCTTGAGCTTCGTAGCAGCTAGCTGCCTCTCCTACCAAACGAATGAGAATTTTCAAGCCGCCGGCCTTTTCCAACCGCTTACTGAAGAAAACCGTCGAGAAACTTACGATAGCCGCTTGCCCCGTCAACCGCAAACTTTTGGTTATGGAGATGGGGTGGGTGGTGCTGCTAAGTGAGCTCGGGTGAGCTGAAAGGCTTCGTTGTGGTGAAGGCGTCTCAAGCAATTTGTATGGGGAAGCGATTGTATGGGGGAATTTCAGAAACGCGATGCCGAGCTGAAGAATGCCACAATTTGGTGGCTGTGGTCTGGATTGCCATGGAACGGGCGGCGACAGGGATCAGGAATTGAAGTCTGTGCAAGCGAAACAGCCTGGGATTGGACAGTCCGGGGATCGGTTACACTGCATCGCGATGATCTTGACTGTTCTAAACTTCTCTCTTTTGTAAGCGGCCAATTCAGTGCACAATGGTACAAATTACCTTTGTAACGCATCTTTTTTCTGCTCGGTCAAAGAGCTGGCCTTTCCCCGAGTGTTGGAAACGAATCAGGCACTTGGATTTGCCTGGCCGCACCGAGCACACAGCGTCCACTAAGGTGACGAGGTGACACTTTACCAAGAAGTCTGCCGGTGCATTTCTTCCGCAAACCCACTAGAAAAGTGAAAAGACCCCACTGAAAACCCACTAACCCTCGAACCCATCTCTTGGCCAGAAGCCTGGATTTGTGTCGATCCGGCCCTGTTCCGTCTCCATAACCAGTGGGAGACGCTCATTACTGGAGTGCACACTTGTTACAGCTTCGCGAACGGAGTGGGGGAGGTACGTCTTCTAGAATGCGATCGCAGATTTGCATCCGGGCCAATCTTGCGCATCTACAAAAAGCATCCGGCATTGGCAGGGGCTGTCTGACTGACATTGATTCCCGGCCATAACGACTCCCGCAGTCCTCGTCCCGTGTACATACCTTAGCTTACTAGGCCGAGACTGTAAAACATTACCTAGAATCCTCAACAAACAAACCCGTCTGTCGCCGACAACCGATCAAGGTCCCGAGCCCTGCAGAAACGGATTCGGATCGTTCTTGTTCGGTTCGGATGGCTCGGGGGGCCAGTCAATTCGGAGCGATAGCGAGATTACGGCCAACGACGCGGTTCCCGGCTCTGCCTTCCCCGGGCTTGCTCTCGACGCCGACGCCTTTCGATTGCTGATACTCGAATCGAGAGATTTTCACGCTTCTTTCTCAAAAGAATATGCTTCGAGCGCGGCATTCCCGCTCCCCAGACTGTGCATCGTAGTCTGCTGAAGATGAGGGTTGGGATTCGGGAGCAGCTCGCAGCCCTCGTCGTCTTTGCCATCCTCGTCGCGCTCGCAGTCGTCTCCATCCCCGTATGGCTCTATGTCAATGACTTTGTGGTTGGCGTCGAGTCGGGCGGTCTGTCCTTGACTGCCTCACTCAAGGCCGCACGCATCTCGTCAGAACTCGACCTGATCCAAACAATCTGCACGACTCTTTCGAGCCGCTTGTTGCTGCAGAACGCCTTTCGGGATTTCTATAATGCTAGCATTCACAATGAGAGTACCGACAGCCTTTGGACCCAAGCCCGAGAAGACATCGCCAGCGCTTTCAGCCGCGCCGGTAACGCCGGTCTGCTTCAGGCTCGTCTGTACTCGCGCAATTCGACCGGCGACCCCAAGGGAATTCTCAGCCTGACCGGCAATCTCAACGAGTCCGGCTCAGTCCTGTTGCCCTATAAGACACCCGATGGCGACCCAGTTTATTTGGGCGATCCCGAGTATGGCTACCCGCCGTCGCTGTATCCCAACATCACCTACGTCAACTTGAACCGCCCGAACGATTACATGCCCAACACACCGGCCTATTCGGCCACTGTTTTCCCCGGAGTGTCCCTGGGCAACGGGAGCAACGGAAACGGCATCCTGCTTGGCCCGTTGGTCGTCAACTCGACGTTCGCCCTGATTTCCGTCACCATCCCCGTCCGCATGAATGGAAACACCGGCTTTATCCTCGGATACATGACCCTCGTTGCTACTTCCAAATCCTTGATTGAGGTACAGCTTTCCGACGAAGGCCTCGGCCGTACCGGCATCGTACTCTTTGTCGGTCCGACAAATCCTTGGAATCATTTCAGCGCCGGTATGACCGTGAGCAACGCAACCTGGACCCCGCCGAGAGACAAATTTGAGCTAGAGACGGTGCGGTTCCTCCTCCCACCTGAACCCTTGAACGGTCAGCCAGACCGGCACGATCAGCACAGCTTCGCTTCTGGCAAATTCAGCAATCCTTTCCAGCTTCGCCAGTATCCCGCCGTGCTCGATGTCTTGATGAAGCAGAATCCGGTTCCAAACAATGCCACAAGCGACCTGTCGACGACCAATGAACAAGGGTACGCGGTAGCCGTGGGCGTTGCCCGGCCGCAAACATCGCTGGCATCCTGGGCTGTCGTCGTCGAGCAGGATCGGAGTGAGGCATACGAGCCGATTCAGACCCTGCGGAATATTCTCCTTGGCTGCGTCTTCGGCACTCTCGGCTTGGCCTTGGTCTTCGTCCTCCCCTGTGCTCACTTGTCCGTCAAGCCGATCAGGCGTTTGAAAGCGGCCACTGAGAAGTCCATAGCGCCGCCGGGCTATGAGGACGACGAAGACGAGTCGGTGGATGAGGAGAACCCCAGCTCGGGCGGTACTACATCCGGGAGAGGATCCGACCTAGGCGTTATTGGCAGGATCCGTCGCCATATCCGTAGGAGACGGAGGGCGAAATTGAGGCAAGGGATCGCCACGGACCCAAGCCGTCGGTCGTTCAAAATACCAGCTAGGGTCCAGGACCGCAAGCATTTCGTGACCGACGAGCTGACGGAGCTCACCCAAACTTTCAACGAGATGACGGACGAGCTGCTAAAGCAGTACACCTCGCTAGACGAAAAAGTTGCTGAGCGAACCAGGGAACTCGAGCTCAGCAAGAAAGCTGCCGAGGCCGCAAACGAAAGCAAGACACTGTTCATTGCCAACATCTCTCACGAGCTTAAGACGCCCCTGAATGGAATTATGGGCATGTGTGCGGTGTGCATGGAGGAAGATGATGTCAACAGGATAAAACAGTCGCTGAAGACTGTTTACAGATCGGGCGACCTGTTGCTCCATCTACTCGAGGATCTGCTCAGCTTCTCAAAGAATCAGATTGGGCAGCAAGTCAGGCTTGAGGAGCGAGAATTCCGGCTGGGCGATATACCATCCCAGATATTAGCCATCTTTGACAAGCAGGTCCGCGAAGGCAAGATCGCTTTCGCAGTCGACTTTGTCGGGGCCGAAAACCTAGAGCCCACTCCGACCTCTGAAGGGCGCACCAGCATGGATAAGAGGCTTCCGGCCCTAGGCCCTCTCGGGACTGGTAGGCTCAAAGATATGTGTCTCTGGGGTGACCAGCACCGGATTCTGCAGGTCATCATCAACCTGGTCAGCAACAGCCTGAAGTTTACGCCGGCCGGAGGCAGGGTTGAAGTGAGGATACGCTGTCTCGGCGAGACCGAGTCGTCAAGCGACGAGAGCAGGGCCTCATCCTTTTCCAAGACGGGCTCGGGCCGTCAAGGGCGCCCCCGGCATCGGATCGGGTCGGGATCCGCCAACTCGTTGAGCTCCAAGGGTGGCCATTCACCGTCCTCTCCGCCCAAAGGAGGAACGGCCCTTTCCATCAACCCTATGGACCCAAAGCTTTCTACGCACGCTCACAGCAGGGAGCGGTCCCCTACGCCTCCGCCACCAAATGCAAAGTCTTACCTTTTCGAATTCGAAGTCGAAGATACTGGGCCTGGGATCCCTGAGAATATGCAACAGCAAATCTTTGAGCCGTTTGTCCAGGGCGACCTTGGGCTGAGCAAGAAGTATGGCGGCACCGGTCTTGGCTTAAGTATATGTTCGCAGTTGGCTACTCTCATGGGAGGCAGTATCTCGCTTAAAAGCACCGTGGGCGTTGGCTCGACTTTTACGATGCAGATTCCCCTCAGATATGTGAAGGATCGGTAAGTCTGCCCTTTCTGCGCGCTTTTTTCGTGAACCGGAACGGTGCCTAACAGCTCATGTAGTACCTCAAGCACAGCCTCCAGCAGCATTCACTCGAGGCCTGGGAGCGTAGGCTCGATAGACGGGGAGAACGTACGAAGCTCGAAGATATCGGCAGAGTTCCAGCACCAGCAGTCTTCCTCGGCCATGCTTGATAAGCAGCCGCGGCTAATTGGCCTCAGCCAGCCCTTTTTCGCCACGAATCCCGGGAGCCACAGACCTCGACTGAGCAAGGAAGACCAGATGGCCGCCATCGGCCGAGCCATGGCAAACAAGTCGTGCCAGGGAAAGCTGCGGGTCCTGGTGGCCGAGGACAACCCAACCAACATTGAGGTTGTCAGCCGATTGCTGAAACTGGAGGACATTTACGACGTCACCATTGCCAAGGACGGCCAAGAAGCGTACGAACTGGTCAAGGCGGCCATGGAGAACAATCAGTTCTTTGACGTGATTTTCATGGACATACAAATGCCGAATCTGGACGGTCTTCAGTCGACGCGCCTGATCCGGAAGCTGGGTTACTCGGCTCCCATTGTCGCGCTGACGGCCTTTTCCGAGGAAAGCAACGTCAAGGAGTGCATAGAGTCCGGCATGGACGAGTTCCTGAGCAAACCGATCCGCCGACCGGCGCTGAAACAGGTTTTGAGGAAGTTCTCGACCATTGAGGAAGAACCAGAGACGACAAGTAAAAAGACGACACCGGATAAGACACCGCCAGGGCAGACGCCCGAGAGAGAAGCAAAGGATCCCATGGAAGATGGGACAGCCACAGCAGGCGGCGGCGTGGTTAACGGCGCTCCCCTCTCACCTATTTACTCGGAAAAAATGGTGGAATCACCACCGCTGACGCAGACACCTTCTCCGCTCACGCTCACTGACGGCACGACATGAAGCCGAGTTTTTCCTTACCGTACTTACCGTACCTACCTACTTGACGGGCCGCCGCTTGGGGTTTTTGATACTTCCAGCTGCTTTCGACTGTTCATATTACCTTTATAATTGCGGCTTTGGGGCTTGATCTTGATCTGGATAGCGCGACCAGCGAAGTTGCTTAGCTTATACAACAACACTAGCATGGCATGGGGGGCGTTCTTTTCGGCGGTCGCGGTCGAGCGCTGTGCTTTTCTAGTACCAAAGTGTTTGTTTATATTCCTGCGCCGGGGCAGGCGCAGGGGAACAAGGGCGTTAAAAACGGGGTTGGATTTGGACTTGAATTTTTCGGGATTGAGTTGTCTTTTACACCAGTATAGGGCACGGCACCTTTTTGGGGTATAGCAGTGGTTGCCAATCTTGGTATTGGATGTGCATGCATCTGTGGTGTAGAAAACAATAATCTAGGTTTCACTGTGTATGTACGTTATACGGGCCATTTGCACAGCAGTGGTCCGGGGAGAAGAAAATGGAGGGATTTTTGTATCTGGTCGGAATTGAACACCCGGGATTATTCAAGGCTCCGTTCCACGTTGACGGTAGTTCCAGGTTACCTCTGTTGCCGAGCTGTGATCCGACTGCGGGACCGGGACCGGATGAGTCCGAGTGGGGATGACATCAAGTCCCGTCACTGCGGATGTGGACGACGCGCAACTTCCAGTGAACCTAGGTAATTCTCACCTTTCCACCATTTCAACTTTACTTTCTCTTGACTTGACTTGATGATTGCCCTGCTTAGATTACATTCGTCTACCTTGTCTGTGCTCTAATGTGAGCTCGAAGCAGTTTCCCTGAGCAATCCGACTGGTCAATCAACTCATCCCCCGTACCGTACCGTACCGTCCCAAGGTCATCTATCCAGCGCACCTATCTATCCCTCCCTCTTCAATCCACCTCAACACCCGAACCAACCCAAACCAATCTCCATCCATTCCCCTTTTTTTCCATTGTTCGAAATGCGCCTCCCCTACGTCCACGTCCCCACCACCTCCCCCTCAGGTTCCTCAACCTCAACCGAAGCCATAATCCAACGCATCCGCGCCCGCCGCGCACCCCGTCCCCTCCAGCCCCTGGACCTGACCCTCCTCCACTCGCCCCCCATCGCAGACGGGTGGAACTCCTTTCTCGCCGCCATCCGCACGCAAACTTCCTTGTCGGCAGACCTCCGTGAGCTGGCCATCTGCCGGGTGGCGGTTGTCAACCGGGCGTGGTATGAGTGGATGCATCATGCGCCGCTGGCGGAGCAGGCTGGGGTTGGGAAGGAGGCGTTGGGGAGGGACGGGGTGGTCAGGAGGGAGGGGGAGTTAAGGCTTGTGCGTGGGGATGGGGAGGGGGGCTATGAAAAGGGGGAGGGTAAGGGCAAGGATGGGGAGGCGGATGGAAAGGGGGTTTTGACTGAGAAACAGTGGGCGGTGGTGTGCTACACGGATGAGATGACGCGGAATGTGCAGGTTAGGGAGGAGACGTTTCAACGGATGAGGGAGTTGTTTAATGAGAGGGAGATTGTGGAGATTACGGCCACGGTGGGTTCTTGTCTTGGGTTCTTACTCTTGCAGAGAGATGAGGTTTGTCTACTGACTGACTGGCCATGATGCAGGTTGCTTGCTACAACTGTGTGAGCCGCTTTCTGGTGGCGTTGGATGGTGAGTCTTGACTCTCTTCACAAGTGTAGTGAAGGGCCTAGCGAAGACTGACGACGGCTGCAGTGGGTGAGCGGAACGCGATGGGGCCAGACGCAGCGCATTAGGGAACTTCCATCTCCGGCCGCAAGAGAGGGCACGATGCCTGGATTGAGGAATAGGGGGGAATAGGTACATCATTACGGGCCCGTTTCGTCGTTACAATACAACGGTGACCTTGTATCGGTCTACATAAACATGCTATCGACTCGTCCAAGAAACCTGTTGGCCTTTAAATCGTTAATGCGACACGAGGACAACCCCTTGCGGGGCCTATTAAAGAAACGGGCGCAAGGTAAGGAACTGGTAAGTGAAGTGAAGTGAAGTGAAGTAAACAGTACTGATGCAAAGGGAAGAAATAGGGGTATCTCATGTGAAGTGACCAACTCCAAGAACTCGGGCCCCGCCAAAAGCCAAATCATTAGCAGATCTTCTAATGCAGCCATGAGGTCGTCATGCGATGCGTAAGCGTGATTCGTACGTAAACATGGTCGTACTCGTCGTCTCGTCGTCAAAACTCGTATCTCGTCAGAATGCCACGACGCTGGCAAAGCAAGCGCATATCAAGCGAAGCGCGTTACGGCGTCCGGGACATGGCCGTCTCGATGCTGGCATGCCTCTCCCGGAGCAATGGGCTCTTCTGCAACTCCTTTATTACTCCCGCCCAACCCTTGCGGTGGCTGCCCTCGACGTTTTCCTGGTATCCAATGGCTTGCACCGTCAACCTCCTCAACGGCGGTTGGGACTTGATGCTGTCTGCTAGAGCCTTGGGGATCCCGCTGGGCCGTGGCGTATGTGGCGCTGTTGTGTCGACCGTCGGCTTCTCTGCGTCCCGCGCGGCAGCACTGGTGGTCTTTGTCGCCGCTTCGGTCGCCAGGCTGGCAATGATGCCCATGTGGACGACAAGGAAGCGCATCCTCAGCAGGTCGAGCCGGCGGACCTTCTCCTCGAGTTCGAGACGGCGGCTTGCCCAGCAGATGCGCGCGGCCATGCGGAGACGCGGGGTCTCCCCGCCGTCCACCAGGAGGGCGTTCAGGTCCTCGCGCAGAGCATCCCCACCCTTTTGAATATCTCGCAAGAGGCGGCCGAGACGGAGCTTGTCGTCGAGGCGCTTGACCTTGGCGATATCGCGGTCGTACGACTCGTTCTCGGCGATGGAGCTGTCGACGGCGTCGAGAAAGGTAGCCACTTCGCTGGGGGCGTCCAGGTAGGCCTTTGCGTAGCGGCCGGCAATCTGGGCGAGGACGGCGACCGAGAGGAGAAGAGCGGTGAGCGACAGCACAAGGATCCACTGCCGGGTAGCCGAGTCGGTCATGGTGTGTCCAGCGCTGGAGAAAAAGGCTTGTCTTCAGGTCATAGCAGGTCGAGACGGGGGGAGAGTGACGCTGCTGCTGAATAACAGCCGACGGCGCATTTGCGGAGTTTCCGTGTTGGAAATGTGGAACATGTGCGTGTGAGTGAAGTGATGACGGAGGTCAAGCCCCCGGAACCAACCTCGGTCGTACTCCACTGCCCACCAAAAGTGACCAAACCACGGCGCTACGATGCATCGCTGCAGGGGATCAGCGACCAGTTGGCTGCCACCGTGGAGTGACCACACCTGCATTACATTCTCTAGGTGAAAGGTAGAATGTAAGTTAGCTGATATTAAACAACCTGGCACTAAAGCAGCTCTTTATGGTGTTACCTAGCGAATCGTCCTTTGTGATGGTCAATTGAGTGACACCGCAGCGGGGGTCCGCAGAGGGCCGTATCGGCGATGTAGATACCATGCTATCTTCGTAGCGCCCAGACAGATTGAAATGTTGAGAACGACACGGGGACCACGAGAGTATTGACAATACAATGGCGAGGCTTTCTCCAATGTTGAGTTCTTAGAGTTGCTTTGCAGGTGAGCCGCATGAATTGTCCGTTCTGGTAGGCAAATGCAAATCGAGGGTCGCAAAGTACTTCGTACTTGCCCCTCCACTGCGATCTTGACTTGACAGACCCCGCTGCGCATAGGACGAATCAAAGTCTTGGCGACAAACCTTCAAACCTCCATCCTCCATCCTCCGATTCTCAAACCATATATCCTCTCCAGCTGCGCAAATCCTCTCCATTCGCCTTTCAATCGTGTTCCATACTCCATACCTCTCGGCCCTACCCATGGCTACCTCTTCAAGTCCCTCAGAAACGCCGACGCAGTCACAACAATTCCCCCTCCCCAAAGTCCTGACATACCCCGCGTCAGCCCCGCCAACCCTCATCACACAAGGCGCCGAGGGCCGGCTGTACAAGACAACACACCTGACCCCCGACCGGCCGTGCGCGCTCAAGTACCGCCCGCCCAAGGCCTACCGACACCCGATCCTCGATGCGCGACTGACCAAGGCACGCCTCTCGTCCGAGGCCAAGGTCCTCGAGCGGTGCTGGCGCGAGGGCGTGCCCGTCCCCGCCGTCTACGCCATGGACCCGGCCGCGGGTTGGATGATGCTCGAGTGGATTGAGGGCGTGCCCGTGCGGATGGCGATTAACGAGTGGCTTGGTGAGAGGCCTGAGGAGGAGGAGGAGGAGGAGGATCAAGGGCAACAGGACAAAGACATCCCACCGGGGGCAGGGGAAGCAGCTGCCGGCGAGGAGGAGGCCCCGCTTGTCAACCTGATGCGGAGGATTGGGACTGTCGTGGGCGCGCTACATCGGACGGGCGTGGTACACGGCGACTTGACGACGAGCAACATGATGCTTAGGCCGTGGGGGGAAAAGGGCCAGCCTAACGGATGCGCTGCCTCTGAGGAGGATCAAGACAAACAGAAGGGCAAGGTGCTGGAAGGCGATGTGGTGCTCATCGACTTTGGGCTGGCCACGCAGAGCATGTCCGACGAGGACCGCGCGGTGGATCTGTATGTGCTCGAAAGGGCGTTTGCGAGCACGCATCCGAGAGCCGAAAGGCTGTTCACCACCGTTCTGGACTCGTACAGGGAGGCCTTCAAGAAGGCGCCCTCCGTCTTGGCCAAGTTGGAGGACGTGAGGATGCGCGGGCGGAAGAGGAGCATGCTCGGTTAATTCGAGCATGTATATAGGTAGATATGGTCTGGAAAAGATACCCAACATAGAAGCTGCAAGGTCCTCGCTCGGTTTGAGGTTTATGCCATGGTCGTCGCCTGCAATCAAATGCCGCAACAATTCCATTCCGTACAGTACAGGATGGGTAGTAGCCTCAAGGGCCCCTTGCCTTACCATAACTCGCAATCCATTGATCAACCCCTGATAACGCCACACGTCAAGCCCCGTCCAACCCGGCCCCCGCGAAATAGCCCTTGTTCTCAATCACGCCGCGGTCTCGGACAACGGCAGTGTACTTGACCACCCATTGCGGAGTGAGATCTCCCTGCAACCCACCTTTGCCCGTCTCAGTGTCGGCCAGGATCCCCGCGCCGCCGAGCCCCTGGCCGAGGAGCTCCCGCAGGGTCCCTTTCGGGAGGATGTCGGTGCAATCGCTGTGGACGAGGAGCTCGATGCCCTGCTCCTTGGCGAGCTGCGCCAGGGGCGGGGGCACGTTGCAGCAATTCTTAAGATTGATCTGGTTGACTTTGGGCCGGACGCGCACCCTCTTCAAGAACCGGGCGAGCTTCTCGCTGCCGAATTCCGCCAGCCCAATACGCTTGGCCAGGCCGGCGTCGTACAGCCCCTCAATGGCGGCGTGCCACGTCGCAATCTCGTCCTCGTCGTTGCCCTGCCGCGAGTTGATCTTGTCCGCCTCCCACTCGCAGTCGCCGTCAAACGACATGCCCGGGAAGGATACGATGAGTAGGTCGACCGCGGGAACCCGTAGCTCCTTCAGGACGAGATCTAACGCCTCCCTGGCGTACCGCGCTCGGTCGGACACGGGCGCATCGGTCGGTAGGAAGAAGAGCTTGGCCGTGATGTCGTATTGCGCCGGCTCCTCCTGCAGCCCCGCCATCGACCAATCGATGCGGGGCACATACAGGACGCCGTCCTCTTCCGCTGTCCAGGCCGACGCTGGCGGGCGCCCGCGCGTCCCGTTAGCGTCGGTGTCGTCGTCGTCTATGTGTACGCCATGGCCGTTGCTGGTGTCGTTGTTGTTGACGTTGTTGTTATCTGCAATGTCGTCTCCATGTAATTGTTGGTGTTGTTGTTGCGCTTCCTCCTGCGCCGCCAAAAAATTGCTTCGGAGCGAATTGGTCAGTTCAAGGTTGGAGCGGTACGCCCCGGGCTTACGGATGATCGAGGGACCGCCCGAGACAATGTTCCTGTTGGCGACAAATTTCAATCACGCAATCAGCAGCCATTCTCACGGCAGGAGGTTTCAAGCAAGCGCACCCAAGTGCGGTCGCACCGGGGGGAAGCAAGCCTTGTCCGAGCGCAACTTACCCGGTGGAAAGTATTAACTTGGTCATTGCTGGTTCACAGATTCAAGAATATCCCCCCTATTCAGTAGTCGTGTAAATGTCCTCAACCGTTAGGAGATGTGAAGAGATCAATGCCGAAATTTCAGCGGGGTTTCAAGCAGTAGGCTCCCCTCTCCGTGAATTATTAATGATTCATAGCAGAGCCCCGCCAGGCAGTCTTACCGCAGCCGATAACATATGTGAACTTGCCTCCGCACCAGAGACTGAGAGAGATAGTGTAGAGAAACACGAGAGAATAATCAGGGGTAAGCGCGAGACCCTTGTGTTATCAGGCGGGTTCCAGACTGTTCCAAATAGTCCCAATGCTGATGGCAGCAGAAGTGAATTTAGGGGGGTTCAGGCAGATGGTAAGGATGGAAGATGTCTCATGATCGATCGTGCTGTAGTTACCTTGAGGAGATCTGGATCACCTCGTGAGCGAGGACGCGGGATGAGAGAAGGAACCGATTGATACCAGACCAATCCGTCTTGTTGAACTCATTGCTGGACGTGGGGAGTTGCAGTGCCTCCCACACTGCGGCTCGGTCTCTACATGTTCTGTTGCGGTCGAGGTTGAAGGGCGCTCACAAATTCCCCAAATTCCCCCGCTTTGAGTGGGTGGGAAAGTGCGGTCCCCCAAGCAGGAGCTGCACGTGCGACGGTGGTTTACAATGTGCGTAAGCCACTCAGCCTTTCATAGGAAGCAATACCAGCTGGAAGATAGCAGACTGAGAGTTGAGCTATCCCAGTCTATGAAAACGACTCAAGGACCCTTATTCTAGGGGATTCCCATCTGCATTCTTCACTCTCGATCTGAGAACCGTGCTACGTACAGTAGTAGGTGAATTTACGGAGGACTTACGGATCCAGGGGTCGGTATTGTATTGTGCGATTATGTAACGTTCGTTACCTACTAGTATTCGAAAATCTACATACTGACAAGCTCGATCCCTCTTTCACTCCTTTCTAAGTCATCGATTCTATTTCTTCGTGCTGCTTCTCTGGATTTGTCTTCTCCTTCGTTTCCGAATAGTGCTGACATTGTATGGATGCCGTCTGAAACAATAGACCAGTATGGAGCTATAGGTGTAACTATCTCCGTACCAAACCTGCTACTGTATCCGTATGGAGGTTTCGGTAATGAAAGTTACAGTATGGACCTCCCAGTGGGGCTAAGCGCCCGAATTTGAACCTCAGGCTGCAAAACCACAGAATGTTTCCCGCAGATCTCGTGGCCAACCCCGAAACAGCCCAAAGGTTGGAAATTAACCACTGCGCAAAGCCGTTTTCGACTTGCATCGGCCACCTCTCTCTCCTATTGCCCGTGAAGCAATCGAGCTTGCTTCATCATGGCCATCAAGTATGCCAATACTCCCCAATCGTGAGTTCGATCGCTTGCTGATTGTCATGGTGTCAACAGCTATCTTATCCTGCTCTCACGGCAGGGCAAAGTGGTCGGTTTTTCAGCACGCACCCAGTCGTCGACTTGACGAGGCTAACGCGGCTACATACTACAGCGGCTGGCCAAATGGTTTACCACGCTCTCCCCCAAGGAGAAAGCCAAGATTGTCAAGGATGTCTCACAACTCGTCCTGGCTCGACGCACTCGCATGTGCAACTTTCTCGAGTATAAGGGCAAGTGACCCTGATCGCCCGATAGCCAACGCTGCACTCGCTTTCTGTTTCCGCCAAAGCGGTACTGACTCTCAACTCAGACACCAAAATCGTTTACCGTCGATACGCCTCGCTGTTCTTCATCGCCGGGTGTTCGTCCGAAGACAACGAACTAATCACGCTTGAAATCATTCACCGCTACGTCGAACAGATGGACAAGTATTACGGCAACGTCTGCGAGCTTGACATCATCTTCTCCTTTACAAAGGCCTATTACATTCTGGACGAGCTCCTGCTGGCAGGGGAACTGCAGGAGAGCAGCAAAAAGAATGTGTTGCGGTGTATTTCCCAGCAGGATGCCCTCGAAGACATGGAGGTTGGTGCTTTCCTTACAGCTGGCGGTTGACTTGGATTGCACAGATGTCTTGACCGTTCTTCGACTGCGCCTTTGCCCCTTCTTTTGATCTTGCTAACGTGTCGCTCCCTCAGGTTGAGGATGAAGTCACGAAGATCATGTAGAGGAGCAGCGGCGCAACTTTTCCCCTCGAGTCCTTCCCTCTCCCGACGACGGTCCCTCTCGAGCTGTGCACCTGCGACGGGAACTGTGGCATAACGGGGGTAATAGCTAATGCATCTTGGCATACACGATACAGGAGATGGAGCAGGTTACAGACGCCTTAAAGACCGCCGGGCTTCTATGAGGCCGTCGCACTTTCACGATACCCATTTACGAGAGCGGACTCGACGAATGAGCGCTGGACACGCCATGCCGCGGCAACAGGATGACAAGGCGTTGAGGGGAATTACACAGTGGCCGATCCGGATAGAGGCAGGCTACCGGCGGCACGCATTGGGGGCATTGGGACTACATTTACCCATTAGGAGGGAGCAAACTCCTTTCGCAGAACCTAGACATGGGCATATTGTAGATAAAAGCCTGTCAGTGCTGGGCCTATCGAGGGCTCCATGCAGCACAGCGCCGTCTTCGAAGACGGATTTCAGGAACCCGGCAATCCAGTATTCTGGGCTTTGCAAGCCGACCTACTAAATACTAGGACGCCATCTACACGCTGGGCCCTCGCATCCACTTGTCAAACCGGACGCGGCCATGTGCAGGAACGGCTAGCAAACAACAGCGCGCATTCTTGGGCCTTGGCAAGAATCTAATCAGTGACGGCATTCGCAGGTAATCCTCGTGGGATTTTGACGTTATCTCATTCGTTCGCAGCTTGGTATCTCATGTGACGCAAGATCTCAGGAGAGAGGAAGTTGGGGGTGCCTAGGAGGGGTGCCGATCAATTATCCGTACGATTCCCGAAGCCGGGATTACGCTACCAACGTGGCCCCGGCGCAGCACTTTGGCAGGCAGAAGTCGCTGATGATGCAGGCCTGCCACATGAGACTCGCAACCGACACTTGGAAGCCAATGCCGACCTGCAACCACCTCACCAACTTCTCGACAACAGCTTCATTCCATTTGTCTCTCTTTTCCGCAATCCCATCCAGAACGTTCTTTTCAACCTCACTCGATTGTATCAACGTGCTTCCACACCACCCCAAGCTGCATTGTCAGCCCGTCACCCCGCGCCCGGCTTTATTCAGCTCCATCCGAAACGAGAATTAGAACCGGGTTGCGCTCCTCGCCGTTCCCGGTTTCCCCTAATCAACTACCCTCTCTTCAGCCAACGGGCCGTCATCACCAATTCGCAACCACTCGCAACCGCGAGCAACCAAGTAACCGCAAGCGTCTCCGGGCGCGCTTACACCGCCTCGTTGCCGCGAACTGCATCTCCACCACCGATTACCGGCTTCCTTCCGCTGCGCTGGCGACACGACACTTCGAACTTGCACGTCGCCTATCCTCGAGACTTCTCCAGACAATTCAACCCGCTGCTGACGGAAACTGGTGTTTGCATACTCATTCCCCCGCTGGTATCGCATTGTCCGTCTCCATCTGGCGGCAAGATGAAGGTATACACGCAAAGCATTTGTTCGCGAACCTGAAGCAGTTTGCTGAGCGGATTATAATAGTACCTGTCGCTCCCGACGTTTGACGTCGTGACGAGCGCGCTGAATTTCGACACGCCCGACTGCCACGTCACGGGAAGCTGCGACCTCTACACGACCAAGGCTGCGGGGTCAGACAAGAAGCTGTACAAGAACATCCAGCAATCACTCGAATCGCAACATGCCGCGCTTCTCAAGTTCGGCGCGTCTCTCTCGCCGCCCCAACGGAGCTCGATGGCGGCAAGCCTCAACCTGAGCCGCTCCTCGCCGTTCGGGTCGCTGGACGAAGTGTCGAACCGGCGCACGTTTGCCTACCTGATTGCGACGCTCAACGCATCGCACCCGGACTACGACTTCTCGCACGTGCTGCGGCCGGCCGACTTCCGGCGCGAACGCGTGCTGCGCAAGGTCATGGCGCACATTGACAGCACGCTCTCGAGCGTGCGGCCCAACGCAACTCTTCTCGACACGGCAGTCCCGTCTCGCGGCAGCGGCAGCTCCCCCGCAAGCTTTAACACGGGCGTCTCGAACATGGCGCCCCCCTGGGGCCCCCAGATGTGGTCCATGATTGACAAGGAGATGAGTCTCAAGGATTGTACGATTTTTTCGTACCAACCTGCTGATGATCCGTTTGATGAGGAGGAGGGCGCCATCTGGGCGCTGCACTATTTCTTCTTCAACAAGGCTCTCAAGCGTGTGTGTTATCTCTATGTCCGCGGCGTGCCCGTCATGAGCCACAGCCCAAGGCAGCTGCCGCACTTTTCAACAAGCCTCTCGCGCAGGGGCCGAAATCTCTCGGGACTGGGTGACCAGGATTTGGAGGACGATGTGGTGGGCGCCAACAAGCGCGCGCGGTTTTGGCTGGGGGACAAGGCGGCTGCGCGGCTTACGAGTGGCAGTGATGATGAGATGGATGATGGGTTGATATGGAATCGGGATGCTGATGGGGATGTGCATTGTCAGTATGACGATGATGAGGAGGATTTTGAGCTCGAGCAGGACCAGTTTGAGTTGGATGAGGATGAGGATGAGGAAGAAGATGAGGAGGAGGAAGATGACAAGCAGCGGCGGAGAGAGAGTTCTGTGCGCGGGGTCAGTGAGGATATTGCTTCTAGGATGGAGATTGATGTTTGAAGGGATTATAATCACTTGGGCTTGGGCGAGGTTTGGTTTTGGCATTCGGGTGTCTGGTTAGGGCACCATGGCTTGGGTGGCTTCGTTCTGGATTTTTTTCCCTCTTTTTTCTCGTCATGCCAAGTTGCGTGTTTTGCTCTTCTTTTCCATTTGATATTTCCGTTTTCCTGTTGTTCATTTTGTTTGATATCTTGCTGCGATATGCCTGTTCAACGACCTGTTCTATGTACTGTATCTATGGCAAGCTTGCCTGGAAGCAAGGTGTACTGGGACGATGGCTAAGGTGGACAGGCGGGCAAATGAATGAGGAGTCCCTCGGCTAGGTTCATCACCGGCCGAGTGAGGAGACGGCAGGTTTTTTGAACTTTCCTTTTCTATTTTCTTTCCTTTTCGGTATAAAGGGCTTTGGTTCCAGGTCGGTGAGAGAGGCACTGTGAATCGGAGTTCCTGGTTGTGAATTTGGCGGGTTGGGCGGTTGGTCTGTCATATCACATCGGTTCTGCTTCGGGATGTCATGATGGTGATCATGATGTGTGCTGGATCGGGTTGGTGCTGGCTTTCTGGGCGACGAGCAATGGTGTAACGACTTGCTTCTCAGCTATGTTATGTCAGTTCAAGTTCAATGAGAACTAAGCTACGGCTGATGTTTCTTGCAATTTCTAGAGGTGAAGAGATTGTCACAAGCTAGGTATAACAGGTGTAGGCCTAGCTAGAGGTCTCACGCTTGAACCCTAGAGACGAGGCATGGAGGGACTGCTAGGTTGTATGCATTCTCACACTCGGTATTTTGAATGCTAGGACGCAGTATTGGGAAGTGATGAAGTAAGGTATTTTCATCAAAAAGCTGCCCCGAATCTCATTTCTAGGGAGAATGTCATCTTTTGGCGTTTTGCTCATGGATCTTAAGCGCATTCGTAGGCAATGTTTCATCTTTCATGACAATGCGGGGAAGCTTCAACTCTTAAACTCACAAGCTCTTTCCAACAAGGGAGCTATGACGATTGACGACACACCAGTTCTCCTCCAACTTTAACAAGCCACAATCGAGTCCATGAATTTTAGCTGAACTCGTTTCAGCTCGGTAATTATCCAAGAGAGTGCAACCGGGCTGCTGTGCGCCCATGCATTGCTGCGTCATTTGGGCGCGGCCCTGGCAAACCCATCAGAGGGGAACTCCATGAAACCCAGTGTCTGCGACCGCGGTTAATGACCCAGTCACCCAAGGGTTCTAGAAGCAAGCAGCATGGTCAACACGCTACCACCCAGAACTGCTGGTATTGTCCCTGCCCAGCTTGGGTTCCTCGCCATCTACAACCCCAGCCTGGGCACCACCGATGAGACAGTCGACGACCAGATCGTCTACTATGCCTCGGCCAGCACCCTGACCAGCCATAAACGGCGCCACCGTCACCGCTCGAATAACAAGGACGCGGCCCGCCCAACCGACGCCGTCTCCAGGGAGGAGCGCAATGAGCGGCTGAGGCAGATCGGCCTCGCCCAGGCCATGGTCGAGTTTGCCCGAAGCTTCTCCGGCGGCAAGCCCGTCGACTCGATCGACACGGAGCGCACCCGTGTGGTGCTCCACGAGCTGGAGCCCGGGTGGTGGATTCTTGCTGTACGTACGACTTAGCCGGTTGCTCTGCTACTCCCGCTTAGCCCGAGCTGGCACGGTGGATGTGATGTGATGCTAATGTTCCGCTCAGTCCGTTGACCTCACCCGTCTGCCCCTGCCAGAAAGCAAGGCCGGTGGTGCTCGTGCTCCCTCATCGTCCTCCTCCTCTGCTGCGCCGGCGCCAAGCCAAAGCCAAAGCCAAGGTCCGGCTGCCCCCCGGGAGTCATCATCTCCGGGCGAGGAAAAGGCCGAGTACTCGTCGCGCGAAGTCAAGCCGGCCGAGCTGCTGCTGCAGGACCTGCTGCGCGCCCACTCGGTGTTTCTCCTGCACAACGCCGGCTCGCTGTCTGATTTGTTCGCGCGGACAACCCCCCACGCCGCCTTTGTGTCTGTCCTTGCCCGCTACTGGGACCCGTTCCTCGCGACCTGGAATGTGCTCCTGCACGGCAACCCGGCCTGCAGCGTGCTGGGCGGCATCAAGATTGCCGCGAGCGGCGAACTCGGCATGGGCGTCGGCGAGGAGGACCGCGGCAGCGGCGAGCGGGAAGTGCTCGAGGGACTGGTGGACAGGGTTGAAGGGCTGGTCGACCTCGTTGTGGGCCGGTATGGGCAGGCCGGCCAGGTTCCTACCGCCATGCGGGGTGGTGAGGAGGGTAAGGGGAAGGGAGGGGTGGACGAGAATTCGGCTGACGCTGAGGCTGGGCAGTGGCTTGGAATAGGGAATGAGCCCGGCACCGAGGATGGCGCCGTGTTCCTCGGCGTCGGGGCGCTCTCCCGACACTCTCTCCGCGCCGTCACGTACTGGATGGAGGATGTGTATACGTGGGGAGAGAATGCGTATGGTGTTCATAACGGTGTGAGTGCCACGAGACGGCAGGAAAAGCGGCGGAAAGCGGCGGGCAGGAGAGCGGGTGTTATGCAAATCACCCCGACCAGAGAGGACAGGGAATCGCGGCAGCAAGGGAAATCTAACCCGGAAGAGCCGCCAGCAACTAGCGGCGCCCTGGAAAGGGATGAGAACGATAAGACGAGTGGTGCTGCCGAGATTCCCCCGGAAGCTGGGAAAGGGGAGCGTGGCATGGACAAGATCTTTAGCTACCTCAAGCTGGGCTACGGCACTTCGTGGTCTCTGGGCTCATCTACGCCGTCAGGGCAGTCAGATACAGACAGCGGCTCAGCGAACAAATCGGATCCCGTTGAGGACGCGCGCTCCCATAAACCTCTGAAGGAACTCGATGCTGGCCACTTTCTGCTCGGCCTAACCGAGGATGTTGGCGAGCTAAATCAGTCAGAGTCGCCGCGGCATACCCCCATCGCAGATCCTAGGACTGTCTTTGTTGAGCTCGATTCTCACGCCGACAATCACCCACAGTCAGAAGGCCCTGGCGATCTCAGTATTGAGGGCAAACAGCCGGATTCCCATGACACCCACCACGACAACAAGACCGCCACCCTTCGCCCCGCCATCTATGTCAACAGACCATTCATCTACGTCTTCCTCTTCCGCACCACGCCCAGCCCTGCAGCCAAAACATGGAACTGGCCTGCCCTCTCCGAGTCTTTGCACACACACCTCTCAGCCCTGCAGAAACCGCTCCTCATCTCGACCGCCTACCGCCCAGCAAAACCAGACACGGGCCTCCCCTCCGCCCCAAGAACCCAGATCTACGACCTGGTCTTTGACCCGGCAACACTCACAATCCACTCCACCATCCCCAACATTCCCGAGCCGGTTTTGACCAACACTACAACCCCCGGCCCGCCGATTCTGCTACCGCCACCACAATCGCAAAACAAACATCAGCAGCAGCAGCAGCAGCAGGTGTGGACAAGAGTCGAAGCGCTCAACACACACAACCAGATCCTGAATCTCTACACCGCCACCCGAAGCGACAACCACAACCAGGATCACCCGGTGCAAATGGAACGGACCTGCAAAACCAGCCGCGGATGGTGGGTTGTCTGGAACAGAGTGCTCGAGTACAACCCCCCTCAGCAGCAGCAGCAGCAACAAGTGTCTTCTGGTGGTGGTGGTTCGGAGGCGGACGGGGATGAGGATCAAGATCAGGAAAAGAGCAGGGTTGTGGCTGCGGGGGGTAAGGAGGTCTTTCTGATTCGAAGGGCGAGCGATCACGCCGCTGGCGGCGGCGGCGGTGGTATTACTGGTGGGGGTCTGGGAGTGGGGGGTGGTAATGCTGGTGGTGGTGGTGGTGGTGGTGGTGGTGGTGGTGGTGTTGGGACCGGGTGGATGGTGGTGGACGGTGCGAGCCGTCTGGCACAGGGCACGCTGGGGATTGGGGTGGATACCAGACGGTATATCGAGGGGTTGTTGAGTTTGAATCGGTAAAGGGGTCAGGTACCTAGGGAAGCCAGCAAGTTGGTGGTGTGTAGGTAGGTAGCTAGGGAGGAGGTTATGGGAATTTGACTGGGGTAGTATCCTCAGCTCAGTCCTGGATGTATGTATGTACATGTACAGTACAATCCAGGAGACGTGAGCTGGGGCATCTATGCACCCAGGGGACAACCCACCAGTGTGTTAAGCATGTTCAATATATACACTTACAGCACTGTTACTGGTTGGCGAATATATCAACACCCCTTTCACTGGTAGCTTCGCTGCGTTTACTTCGTACTAGAACCCAGTTCCATGATGATTGCGTGGTATAGTTGCTTATCATGCTGATTCCTGTTCCTGGAACGAGAAAAAAAAATGGGATATAAGAAGACGAAACCCACAGTAAGAGAGCAACAAAAAAAGGAAGAAAACAGAGAACCCCCCTCCCCTCCTCTCTTCCCCGGGCCCCAACCAACCCCAAAGTGCGTTGCGTGCGTGCATATCAGTTGGTATGTGTTGTCTTGATACCCTATCCATTCCATTCCATTCCATCCATTCATTCAACCGTTCCTGTTTCTGACATGAATCTCAACTGATACCCGATATCGCACATCATCACGCATCCTTCTTCACCCCCGCTTCCCCATCATTACTGTTTACCTTCCCTTGCTGCTGCTGCTGGTCGGCATGTTGTTGAACATCTTTGCCGCCCCCCTCTGTCTCTTTCCCGGAAACCTTTGTTCCCTCCTCAGCACCAGCAGCACCCTCGGCGTCTCCCTCGAATTTTACCTCCCCCTCACCAGCACCAGCAACACCGCTACCAGCAGCATCCACATCCCCTGCCCCCTTGCCCTTTCCTTCCTCCTGGGCATCCGCACCGCCATCGACCGAGGCTCTCGAAACCTGGACCTGGCTAGCGAGGTCCTTATCCTCCTCGGCATTGTCAAACATTTCCGTGTCGTCCGAGTCGGTCAGCACCTCGGTGCCGTCTCCCAGAAAGATAATGCGGCCCCGGTAGCCGCCAATGCCAAAGCTCCTGCCGCCGCCACCACCTGACGACGACTGTTTCTGGTGGTCTTCCATGTCATAGCCGCTGTCGCTGTCGTCAAAGTTGTGGTGTACGCCGGGTCCGCGGAATTCAGCTATAGCCGGGCGGCACACCAAGAATATTAGTAAAGCGGTTGCCAAGGTATTTTTTCGGTAGAGCAGAGCAGAGCAGAGCCAAGAAACCAACGATACAACTAGAACAGCGTCTTTTCCTTGGTTTCGTTTTGATTTGCCAAACGTGCAAGCGGGCGCCGGGTATATTTCTTCTTGGTCTTCCTCCCCCCCTTCTTGCTCTTTTCTTGTTCTACGCCCGCAGACGCACACATACACGCTTGTCTCGAACAAGGTGGGATGGAACCAACTCGGTCGGGGAAGGGACAGGAGCGGGGAAAGCTGGGAAGAAAAAGACAAGGTATGCCAAAACTGGTAATAAAACTTTGCGCACGTTCAAGAAGACGGCGAGTCCCTACCATATTCGGGAGGAGCACAAGGGCCATCTCCATTGGCAACCCGCCTGGCTATCTCCTCGTACCACTCCTCTTTACTCCGGCCCCTGAGGAAGCCAACGATGATCATGGTCATGTTATCACAGCCCACGCCACCCGTCTCCGAGTTGGACGCCAGGCAGTTGTCCATCATGTTCTCGCAGATCTTGTCCAAATCTTGCTTGGCAGCAATCCCTCGCCTGACAAACTCGATCACGGCCTGCGAGGATTGGCAGTCCCAGATGCCTAGGGTCAACTCGTCAGCCAGGGGGTACAAGGCATCACGGCTTGCCGCGAGTCTCAGGCAGACGTACCATCACAGGCGAGGACCAGAAATTCGTCGTCGTCGGCCAGATCGTGCACCACGACGTCGGGATACGCCGTCACAATCTGTTGCTCCGGCGAGAGCTCGGCGCTCTTCTTAAATTCAAAGTCTCCTATAGCTCTTGAGAGGGCCAGGTTTCCGTTGACGCGGCCAAAGTCGACGAAGCCGCCTGCAGCCGTAATCCGCGCCTTTTCGCCTACAAACCCCGCGCAAACAACCCCAAGTCAGCAACCAGCCGTGGAGGCCAACAGAGGGGACAGGAGACGGCGGTTTTCGGCGCACCTTCATTTTGCGGTTTGTGGTCAAATGACAAGGGTTTAGCTCGGCCCTTGACCCCCAGCACGCCTCTCGAGTCGCCAGCATTTGCCTGGGAAGATTAGATACCAAAAGTAATCCCGGCAATGGGGGGGGGGGGGGGGGGGGGGGGGGGGTGTGACCAACAATGTAAATTTTGTCCTCGGTAATCAAGCCCACGCAAGCCGTACAGCCCGATACTTCCTCCTCGTATTTAGGATCTGCTCGAGAGCATCCATGTCAGCGGGCTCGCGTAGAAGAAGGAGAATGCGGAAATGCTGGTGGAGAGCGGGACGCGGTGCAAAAAAGGGACGGGGGTGACCGTACCGTTCAATATGGCTCTATCGGTAGCCAAAAAGCCGTCCTTAAGAGCCTGCTCGTAGTTGCCCGCCTTGAATGTGTCCTGCTTAGTCACGATATTATGGATGTTCTCGCCGGCAAACAGCGCAACCTTGTCGCCGCCGTGGCCGTCAAAGACGCCGAAAAAGGAGAGTTTCGAGCGGTGTTCCTTGGCCGCCTTGGGGTTGTTGGCAAGCAGATCGAGTACCGCCGTGTGCGCATCCTCCATGCTTATGCGCCAGCCCTGCATGGCCGACACGCCGTAGACTAGCCGTTCATCCCCGCCATGTGCTGATGTCTAAAAGAAGAAGAAAGGGCGATGCCCATCGCGTTAGTCTAACCCTTCGACACCTGGGGAGAAGGCAACGCCTCTATAGGCGGGGGAGCGGGGAGGAGGTCACAAAGGGAGGAAAGCAACCCTCCGACGCGGTCGCATGGCGCCAGGCCCATTTTTGTAGGGACAAGGAGGTGATGTAGCGAGGCATGCGAGCAGATGGTGACCTCGGAGCCCAGTCCTGACGAGGGAAAGGGGCAGCCGAGCACCGCGCACCACCATCACCACAGCCCAGGAGCCCCCAAAATACCCCACGACAGCACGGCGGACGGATGCAGCGGAACCAGGCGGGGGTTGTGAGAAATGCGCGGGCACTTTGATGGCACGTACCTTTTCGACGACGGGCTCAGAGAGTGTCTGGCCCATGATGATGCGGTCTCGAGGTGCAATTCGGGCAGCGGCGTGGCTACCAGTTTGCAGTGGGGTGGTGCTGGAGGGGGTGGTTTTGACGGGGAAATCGGGCACTGAGGAAGGCAGGCGGAGAGTTGAATTTTTCTCGGCGGCGGCGGCCGTGCTCCTCTTCTGATGACGTTGAAAGGGCTAGATTGGTCAGACCTCAAAGGAAACTCAACACGAGCCTAAGGTGCGGCTGCCGCCAGGTACTCTTCTCTTGTTCCTGCGCTTCGTCTTTTTAGCTTCCAGTTTTTGAAAAGACTGGTGTACAGTGCCCGTCTTCGCTCTGCCAGGTCCAGGGGTCGAGAGGGCGGTTGGGAGTGCTGATTTGGTTACCGGTACTGATTGACTGCACCGAGCAATTTTGGCGGTGGAGCGGGGTTTGGCTGGAAGTCGCTAGGTGTGCTGCCTGTGCCTGCGGGAGGGCTCCTCTATTTTACTTGATGTGGCAACTCCTAGGGTAAACCGCAGCTGACAAGTAAGGCGCGCCAGACGACAGGAACCTGGTGAGGATGCGAGATTGGGGAATGCAAAAGTGTGTCGCGCCGCACACTAATAATAAGGGCAACACTTTCTACGTAACGTTAGTGGCAACAGGCCCCCAAACCAAGCGGGCAATCGGCCACGAGAGGCGACCAAATTCGCAACTAACCGGGAACGAGGTCGGCAGCTGCTAACAGAATCTAATGGGAACGCTGGCAAATATACACCGTGTCATATGCGAAAGGCGACAAGACACTTGTTGGTCGCTTGCAGATGTTGGTCGACGATGATGGTCTGGGAGTCTGGGGGTCTGGTCGATGGTGGTCGAGGTCGAGGTCGGTCGAGGTTGGTCGCGTGTGGGGTACCTAAATAAAAGCCCAGGCAAGGCAAGGTAAGGCGTGATAGCCAACGTTATGCAGAGCGTTACTCCGTATGTACATACATACAGAACGTAAATTACTTGATTGCTTCTTTTCCTCACTGTGGGCTCTGGGTTCCCTCAGTTCTTTCCCCTCGGCCAAGACGATCACGCGAGTCCCTACGTGAGATCGGTGGGATGTGCGGACAACAGGCACCACGTTCCTTCTCAGCCTCGGACAGATCTGGCCTCAGGGCTCAAGCTTGCCGGTTCGGGCTTCCACGGTGCGATAACAAAGGCGGGGTGCCTCGGGACTTGGTAATGCGGGGCCAGTTCTAGGCCGCTGTAGTGACTTCACCGTGCCAATACGAAACAGGTTTGCACCGTGAAATGTCATCACCACTGCCCGTCAAGTTTCCCCTTCATTCAGGGGTTTCTGCTTCTCCGTTATCTGTACCTTATTCCACTACTAAAACTAATGACAGCTCGCTCTGAAGATGACATCTTTATAATCATCTGCCTCGTTATCACTTGTCTAGACTCGGATATACGCTGTCCGGGGCCTGCCTACCAGCTGCCCTTTTGACAGCAACTTGGAAGCCGCGAGTCTCGCAAGCCGCTTCAAGGGCAGGAGGACTGCTTACAATTGCCCGGCTTCAACTTCGTAAAACAGATACTCTTGCCAAAGGTTCTAAGATTAACAAACCGCTGGCTTTTCCAACCCCTTACTTGACCTTCTGGTTCTGGGAAAGGGGGTTGGGCCGCCGAGAAGTTCGTCGATGTTTTGCAATCCTCGGTGTCGGTCTGGTTACCCTGCTCCGACCTGTTCTCTTCGACACCTTCAACCTGGAATCGCTTTACGAGATCCGAGCTGACCTTGAAATCTGCAGCCCTGTTTCGCGAAAAACGGCGAAGCCGCCAGCCGTTTACTAAGGGAATTGCTTCAGGGGGCACTAGCACATTTTCCTGGGGGCACTAGTCCCCCGGGGTTAGGGTTATTTCGGGCGCCGCCGCCAACCCTCCCGACATCCATCTTCCTGCCTTTGATTTCCACGCAAAGAAAGCTCAGAAAACGCGATTACAGCCATTCTTCCACATTGAAGTCAACTACGTTGAAATCGACTGCGTCTACTGCGTTTAATTCGACTGTGACGAATCCAACCGGCGACCGCTACGAAAGCACTTGAGCTTCACAAAGCGGCTTTGACAGTTTAAAATCGTCTCCTGCTTGCTGGTGTTGCAACTTCCCCCGTCCAGACTGTCTCGAAACAATACTGTACAGTACTCCGTAACATTGGATACAATACCTACCAACAGTATGTACAATACCTCACTCATGAGCCTACTGAGTCCCAATTCCTGTTGGGCAGCACGGAGCTGTGAGCCCAACAGGCCGACCTCAACGTACCCTGACTGGAACTTCAAGGTTGTGCAATGGCATCTGTCAGGCGCAAAGTGAGAAAGGTAGGTCGGGGGGCGGGCAGTCTGGACGGGAGTCTTTCTACGTTGTATTCGATACTGTTAACTGTTTTGCGATTCAGCCTAGGACTCGAATTGCTAGGCAAAGGCAGTGCCATTGTTCAGGGATAGGGCGTCAAGTTGCGAGGCATCACTCCCGTAACATCCTGAGGCTTGTTATGGAAGCGGGGCACGTACATGATGTATATGCAGATGTGTGCCGTCGTGATAGGATATCCCGCACCGCATGGAGGGCCCTCAATATGTCGGTAGGAGCCAACCGTCTTATGTAAGGTAGCAATGAAGACTGGCCGTGTCCGTCGACTGCTGGGGCGGAGCAGGTAACAGCAAGTTTAAAGACCCGGCAGCGCCCCTTAGAGAGAGTGTGATGGAACTTGGAGGCGGTCTCCAGATTGCGATAACCACAACCACCTACTACCGCGCTACGACCTGTGTTCAAGAAATTATATGTAGAGGCTTCGAGGTTCTCGTCAAGAGCTTCCTCCATGGTATCTTACCTTATCACTCTGTTTGCAGAGGCCGGGGACAAACCCTTACCCCTCCCTCGCCCCCCTTTCTCCCCCAAAGCCAAAGATATGCCTCTAACACACATCGCTAACGCGGCCACCACAGGAGGTAGTCTCGGCCGTTTCTGCCGCTACCGAGCTCGTTGCTGAGGCCGTCTCCATCGTCCAAAAGCTCGTCCAGGTCCACAGGACTGTCCGCGGGCTCCCTGCCGTCTTGGACCGCCACCGGAGCCAACTGACGCGTATCCAGCATGTCTTAGAGACGATTCAGGCGGAACCATACCTCCTTGGCAACCAAGCGGTCATGGAGCATGTGGAAGAGGTCCACGCTATCTGCAAGGAGGTAGAAGAGCAGATTGAGCTTCGAGAGAGGCAGATGAGGGTGGGAATGAAAGGGGGTAAAGCGGGCAGGTATCTGAGGGTTTTGCTGGAGGGCGGGAGGTTGGAACGGGAGATGAGCGAGAGGTTAGAGCGAGTTGGGAGCTCCCTGGCCTTGCTGGATACGGTGATTGATGTTGCTCAGGTTGAGATCCTTAGGAGGGTAGAGGAGAGCGTGGCGAAGACGGGCCTGAATGCTGGGGACAGGATCGTGGATAGCCTGGGTGAGCAGCCTTCTATCAATGCTAATACTACGACTACATGGACGGCCGAGGGAGGGAGCACGATAACTGCTGTCGACGAGATACCGTTACCGCATTCCACATCATCTTCTATCAGTTCTGATGCTACAACTACGACAACGTTTGAGGGAGGGGACACGATAATTGCTATCGATGAGCTACCGTTACCGCATGCGGCGTCACCTTCAAGTTCAGAGTAAGTCTCTCTCTTTCTCTGTACCAAACAAAGATCCACGTTAACCACAGCTGATCAACCAACACCCAATATTCCAGTTTGCCTTACTTCGAGAACACCTCGCAAGGGCATGCGATTCAATTCAACGGAGACGTTGGATCAACGGACTGGGGTTGGCCGGCCAGATGCGAATATACGAGGATGCAGGCAAAGGATTACAGCGTCCAGGTGAACGGGCGGACGGATTTTACAGCCCTTCAGGCGATACTAGCAATGCGCGGGTAACTAAGGTAGACCGGTGTTCATGATTGAATTAGCGTTATTGTACTGCTTGGGAAAGTACAGTCCAACCAAATACACTGCTGGTAGGTACTTAGTAACATGTAATCAGAGGATGAACGGTAGCTTGAAGGGATATGCTGATGTGTCCCGGCTCGTGGACATCAAGTTTGCACCACCAAGTCAACGACAACTGGGAAATATCAATGTATTGAATTGGCATTTAGATGTCCTTATAGCCAACCCCTTTTTCTCTATTCCCGTCCCATCCTTTAACCCAACGGACGTGTGGTCAGTCGAGATTCGAGGCCAGCCCCAAATCTATAAAGCACATGAGAAACGAATACCAAGGCCTCTTTGCTTCCATAATCCACCCCCTGATGAGTCGAGTCTCAGTAAAGACCAGGCGCCGTGGATAAGCGACATCAGCCCTGCCCAGGCGCCGCGGCGGCAGCCGCGTCGCGTCGCTCCTTGTAGTGAATGTCCAGTTTAACAATCTCCTTGGCGTCAGCCAGGACAGGCGCGTTGAACATGACGCTCCAGTCCGAGGCACAGGTGTCTCTGTGGCTTATGTTGCAGTTGAAAATGGCCGGATCGGTGCCAACGGGGGCATTGAACTGCAGGGCGTTTCCTCTGGCAGTGACACGTTCGTACGTGAACGTCCCGTTGCCTGCTGTGGGCTTCACGCCCGGCCCAGCAGCTGCCGATGCCATGCCGTCACCGGCGGCAGATGGCTGGGGCATGCGGGGCGTTCGTGGTGCCGATTCTGATTGCAACCGAGGTGGCACTGGCAGTCGTGCTGCTGTGGCTCATCGCTTTCGGTCAGCACAGCACTTCAAAGTTGTGAACTGGTGGTGGTTTCTTACCATTGGCATTCCCGAGCAAAGTAGAGTGTCTGTGGGCCATGGCCATGAGACACTCCAAGAGGTCGGGTGGCTCCGTGATAGGCAGCTCAATGCCATTGATCAAAGTGCGGGCTGCCCCAGGTGTGATCAAGTAGAAGCGCTGCATGTGGTCGAGCATTCCCGACTGGGTGGCAGGAGGGTGGTCGGCCATCGTGAAGAGCGAAAGTAAGGATTGTCGAGTGAGAGCGCGAGCGGAGATGATTTTGGTGAGAGGAGAGAGCGTGGTGAGAGGAAAGAGCGTGGTGAGCCTGAAAAGAGCGCAGTGAGCCTGAAAAGAGCGTGGTGAAAGTCTTGAGGAAAGAGAGAAAATATTGTAGTGAGAAGAAAGATCGTGGTGAGGGGAAAGAGCGTTTATGAAAGCAACATGAAGAGCGATATCGAAAGAGAGAGAGATGAGCTGCGAATACGCCACGCATTGCTACGCACATTCTTGATTCTTACACAGCCCAGCTCTAGCCCATGCTTACATCCACCTAATTTCAGATCCCCATGAATGTGTCTGTACCCAACGCCTGGTTCTTGAGCCGGCCTGGAATCTGCCAACGACAGATCAAGTTATGCCACTCAAATCCCGATGCTCTCTTCATTGACAACAGGAGCTTGGATCCACAGATTCGAATTTCCCCGAAGGGGTTTCACGTTGTATGATGGTTTGGCGAAATGGGAAACGTGCAAGGTATCTTACCTAGTTGGACTAATGGAGCTCCCTCTCTAGGAGACGCGGCTTCGAGTGGCAAGTTTCTGCCCAACTACTACCTGACCTACCTCCTGAGTGGGAGGGGGAATTACCTGCAGGCTGTGCTTACTGCATGGTCTTTCCGCTTTCCAAGGATCTGGATCGGGGCCCGATTGGCAGCATAACCGCTGGCGCCTGTCACGGGTAGCAACGGATGATGATGAACTGAAGTTGTCCTGACCTAGCGTTCGCGATCGACTCGCTACCAATGTGGCAGGACGCTTCAACTGCCACACCTTAGGTACCTAGGTGGACAACCGGCTATGGAACACACAAGAGCGTGAACGCCTCAATATAGAAACCAGCAGCTCATTCAGAGTCTGCAGCTTAACTCGGGGATGTAATGGGTCGTTGGCTGTTCTTTCCTATTAACTAGTTGGAACTGTCTGTTGCCTTGATGGATGGAAGGAGCTGGTTCCTCTTTGTGGAACTACCTTAGTTAATGTCTATTGCCTTTGTGGATGGAAGGAGCTGGTTTCTCTTTGTGTAACTAGGTACCTAGTTAATGTCTATTGCCTTTGTGGATGGAAGGAAGCTGGTTTCCTTTTCTGTAAATTGGTACTCCAGGTCAGCTCCAGTTTGCCCGTGTTGTGTAAGGTAAGGTATCTTACCTTACCTTAGGTACTCGTCCTTCCAGCCTCTCAACTAATCACGGCCCAGAGAGAGTCCAGACAGCAAGAGATGAAGGACTTGAACTCCTTCACATCCAACAACATCCCCATTCATCATTAAACTTGAGCCTGAAGCAATGCACCCTTCATATAGCGCCTCACCACAGTTCTGAACTCCTGAATCTGGTGGGCCAAAAGAGCCATTGACCATGCGTGCGCTGTCCTTTGTCGTCATCCGCTGGTATTTGCGATGTCGCTTGCTGCTTCGACGCCTTCTCCCCTTGCCTTCAGTTGCTCAAGAGGCTGTCAACATTTGGCAGGGTCGTGGTCAACTGGTGGACCTAACTTACTCGGAGCATAGTTTTTCGCTGTCTTGCCTGTAGCCTCACATCCGCTCTGGGTTGCGATTGAGGAAGGGCTGGGTTCTGTGAAAGGGCCTGGGATCATTTTTGTAGAACTCATACGTTACTAGTATTGAACTATGGTTCGGGATGATAGGTGGTTTGGAATCCAATTGAGGTGTGCGAGGATGCGCTCAATTGCTCTGACGGAACGCATTCAGGAGGTGGCCTAGCCGCCTCTTTTGCTCCGCAATCTCCTTCGGTACCGATAGGGCTCGGCACACGTTTAAGGTCTTTAATCGGGGTCCTTGAAGGTTTTTTTTCTCTGCATAGCCGCAATGCAGTCATCTTGCACGCTCATAGGGGTGCGCCCAGTTACTATTCTAATCGGCCTGCTTGGTTGGGCTTCGTCGGGCCCATCAGGAGTCATGGCCAGTAGGTACTCCATGCCGGGAGGAGGGGTCCTAGAAAAGAGCTGTGTGAGCTTGTTACTGTTTTACCAGCGTTTTGGCACGGAAATGGTGCCAGCAGTCCCTTCGCGCACATTACAGCGCCAGCCAACAGTTTTGCAACGCCAGAACAGACTCTTCCTAGGTAGGTAGGTCAGGTAGGTAACGGATTGTTGTTGGCTCTGTTGTATAGCTCAATCGGGGGGCAACGGTCAAGGCCTCTACAGGTTTATTCCCTAAGCCCGTAAGGCTGGGCTGAACCACAAAGGGACAAACTGGTTTGATGAGACAGACGATTCGCAAAGGCAGACTGCTTCTAGGCTAACAGGATGTCTTGTAGACAGCTTGTTTCTGTTGCTCAATAGCTAACTACCACTGGTTGTCTGAACACAGGTGAGATAATCTGTTGCAGCCAGCAACAGGCTGTTCTGGGAATCTTAGTTCTGTTGCGACACTAACACTCTCACTACTAGGTACATGTACGAAATGTTTCTTGACACCACCCACCCCCCTCCACGTAGGGCTGCTTTGGTACCTTATATGGTCTACTCGGCTTCTTTGGTACCTTATATCGGTCTACTCGGTAGCTTCGAGGTGTAAGGCGAGCCCAATTCGTGCATGGAAGTCGTCCCATTCTGCCAACGCATGTGAATCAGGGAGTGAAAGATTTGTAAGTCGTTCTGCTCCCGACCACAGATGCCGTGGATTCTCGGGAAATCCGCCCTCTTCTACTGCACAGTCTAAGCCAGGTGACGTGACGTCTCTCATCCTGTATTCCACCCACTTCAAACACTGAGTTTGACATCGCAACGCATTGGCATAGTTGAAGCGCATTGGATAGTGCAAGGTTGGGATTGGTGACAAAGCTTAGACTGTGCAGGAGAAGACGGCAGATTTCCCGAGAGTATACGGTGGTTCCCTTGGATTCCACTCGCCGTGCTTTTTGGAACTGATCCCCTTGTTATCTATAAAGACATCGACACCTCGGTGTGCCAGCCAGTCGGCTTGCTGGCTTGTTTCCTCCACACAGCACCATTTCTCTTGAGACGGGAGCCACGCCTAATGTCTGCTCGAGATCAGGTCAGTCATCTAGGTGGCAGACCTCGACCGGGCCCGCAACGGCGACCGCGGCAGCCGGTGCAACAGGAGCATTGGCGTGGGCCTTCAGCAAGCGGCCATGCGCACATGCAAAACGGGCATCGGTCCCTTACTCAAACCACCAACCAGCCAACCTATACCTACTCCTGTCCGCAATACTATGTCTACCACATCAATCTCTCGCTTCCAGTTCCGATGCTGAGCACCGCTCTTGCCCACCACGACTATCAAACCCCTTACTTCCCTGCCGGCACCAGCAGCAACCTAAGCAGAGGCGACCTGGGCCACTTGGAATTCCTGCACGCGGCGACGCGGCTATATCCTGCGCCGTTACCCTCAGCCACAGTCCAGCCGTGGCACTACGGAAACCGGGAACCCGGCTTCGCTAACGTTGGGGCGACTGCTGTGAACCACCCTTCGGTCAACACAGGTAGCATCCATCCCGGTCAGAGTCAAGGGTATTGGTACGACATTCATCAGCCTAGCAACCGTGAGGATCAGTCAGGACAGGGGAGACCGATGAACCCAGGGGGACGACAGTAGAGTCGCTGAGGGGTTGGTTTCCGATAGAGAGGCTGGCGGTGATTCTGAAGACAGTGGGCGGCAATTCTACCCAATGGATGAACGGAAGACAACGGCAAAAAATCATGGTTAGCCGGCAGGATCGACATCGATCTGTTATCGAAGAAAACAAATTGGTAACCACAGGCGCATGCAGACGGGGTTCCTCACGGAAGTCTACCTTAGAAGGCGAACAGAGCCAATTCATGTATTTTGACAATCCCATGGCACTTGAGAGCAAGTGACAGAGACGAAATAGCGTGACAGAGATGGATATCTCACGCAAACCGCATGACTGTTAACGTCTGCAGAGTAATTACCCCTGATTCTTGGTGTTTGTTGACATTGGAGAAGTCAAAGGTGGAGCCAATGTCGTCGACTAGTGGAAGCTTATCGCTCGAGAGTGGAGCTTTTCGTGGTTTCCTCTGGACCCGCAGGATTCTCGATCTCTGGAATCACTGTATGTAACTAGCGAAAATAACGCATGTAACGGATACGTACAGTACAGTACAAAACAGCGTAAGATACATACAATATTACAATTTTCGTACAGTGCCCGCATGATCGCTTGAAAATGCCCCGCCAAATTCCAGAACACACCTCACCACACAACGCTGAACTAATCAAACGTATAGGAGGCTCGATTTGGCTTCATTGGCTTATTTCAAGGCATAATTTAGCTTGTTGAATACATAGGCTCGAGATAGGTAGTTGGTTTGGCCTGGATTACCTAAGCTATCCTTGGTTTGCTTGTAGGGTGATGACATCATCCAACAAACTGCAAAAGAACCGACACCACCCGGTGCTGCTGTTTGAGTGGGAGCAGTCGGTGCGGCTTGTACTATGTACAATCGGCAAGCCATGTTCTGGCAGGAAGCTCTCAGGAACACCCAACAGGCACACCCAACAACAGGGTCGCGCGCAAAGTAACCAGCCAATGGAATTGGTTGGGATACAGCATGATTTCAGGCATGAATGCTGGCTTCCCGTCAGTCTCGACTCGCAGGTTGGACAAGTCACGCATTAAAAATAAGAAGGCGTACAGCATGGTGTTGGTACCAGCGGTGATGACGATGTTGGACTTGCTTGGCCATGGATGTTGGCCTAGTTGCCGATCCCTGAATTCCGACGGCAGTGCCTCTTCGTTATATAGACTGCCGAGTGCCTCCACACGCTGGGAACACAGAAACAGAGCTTCGCACAACTTCAGTTCACCAGCCCAGCACCCAGGTAATTGCATCGACAATTCAGTAGCAGTAGCACCCCGTCCTCGGCCGTCAAAACACCACATTCCCACAACCATAACCATTATCTACGGATCAAAACCAGCACCCCAAAACCCAAAATGATCCTCGCAGAGCTCTTCTCCATCATCCTGCGGCTGGCCGAGCTGGCCTTTGCCGCCATCGTCGCCGGGCTGAACGGGGATTACCTGCACGCGGTGCACGGCGTGTCGGCGTGGCACCTGGGCCGCTTCATCTACACCGAGGTGGTGGCCGGGCTAGCCATGCTGCTCGCCATCATCTGGCTGTTCCCCTTCAGCAGCTCCTTCATCCACTGGCCTGCCGACTTTATCATGAGTGTCTGCTGGTTTGCGGCATTTGGGTTGTTGGTGGATTGGTTGGGCCAGTCCTGCGGGTGAGTTCATGTTATCCCTTACCTTAGAGAATGTGCTGTTGATTGGTGCATGTTAAAAGGGACGTTTTTGACTGGCGCGGCCTCGACTTTTACGGCACGGCCACCTGCGCGCAGTGGAAGGCCACCGTTGCCTTTACGTTTTTGAGCGCCATCTGCTGGCTGGCGAGCGCCATTCTAGGGTAGGCAACCTCGCTCGTCCCAGTTTCTGTGAGATACTGACTGAATTGCGAAAGCATCTACTGGGTCCGCCGCCACACCGTCACAGTCGCCGATGGCCCTTACCACCGTCGCCGCTGGTATCGTTCGCGCGTCTAAAGGTGGTTGCAACTTGCAAGAGAAGAACTACCTACTTACGCCAAGGGATCATTGGCCTAAAGTACCCACATGTCCGATTTGCTTACAGCGGCATCTTTGAGTCTATGTTTACAGTGATACCCGACTTACATGTATCATCACCATCCTTTCTGCAACTCTCTTTATTTCTTGAGCTCTCGGCAAACCCAATTAATTTGATGGAGGAAGCAAGGCCTGTTCTTCAACTAGTTGCTTGAGGCTCTTAGACCTATGAGAAATGCTGTGGATGGGACGAGTTTGCTTGGAGAATTGCCTGTCCGTCCATGAAACTGATGGAAATCTACTCACTCGAGTCACTATACCCCCTATCTATCAGCTGTACCGCATTCTCCGACAGGGGAATGCATTAATTTGATGTTTAATTGACGTTTAATGCTTTGATGAGAGAACAACTAGCATTGATCCGCGGGTGTAAATGACTCTACTGCCATGGACTCGTCAACGTTGACCTCAAAACATGCTGCGCACCTCAGTTAGTGTTTGGAGGAGGAACCGCTGGGCTCAATGACGTCAATGCCTCATGCGTCATCCCATTCGAAGAGACCAGGGGTGCTTGCGCCTCAGGACCAGGGTACGTCAAGCCACGCATATGACGTCAGTTCTCTTCTTCCACATCGTCTACCGGTACAAACTTGCGAAGCATTGGATGAAAACACCGAGGTGTATCGGGTAAGCAAGAACGGCCTCTACGTCTTTGAAAGGGGTAATGTTACTGGGACCGTACCTGCGTAGATACCACAGAAACAGCATAATGTTTGGGCATTCAGCGACGTACAGCGTGGGGCGCAGACATACAGATGTCCATCTTTAGCATCATCAGGACCCTTATTTGTACATGCAACGTAGATCAGTAACGTCACCAGCCACAGGGTCCTGCTCGTTTGCCGCTCCATGACGCCAGATCTCACCAACTTCACACCCGCTACAAGCCACACACGAGTTAGCGATCCACATGGGAAGCAGTCAGAACCAGTCCAAGTGGCTCTCGATCGACGATACGACGTAGCCCCTTTCTTAGGCTGGTCTCGGCTGTGTCAGGATGTGGGGAAGCCGTACCTGGCAGCATGCTTTGCTCCCATCAGCAGACTGCCGCCCATTGTTCTCCAAGGCCTGGGCGTAGCAATCATGACGACACATGAAGTAATGGCCCCCCTTTTCTTGGCACCGGCACTGGTCCCTGAACCAGCGGGGATGCATCTTGGTTACCCGTAGGCAGGCGCTAGCTGATCAAACTGGCCAAGATGATGCCATTGACGCCATGCGACGCCAACGGCAACCGTTGGGATCAGACCGCAGGTGGCTCACAAAGGTGTATATAAGACCCCTTCCCGTCCGTCGATCGAGCCGTTCTAGAATCCCATCATCACAACACAGAACAAACAAAACACTCAACAATCATCAACAACTCCCAAAAGAACCACTCAGTCAGTCAGACATCATCACATCTAAACAACCATCAACATGTCCGGAATGATGAACAAGATCAAGGAAGCCGTCAAGGGCGGCGGCCACCACCAGGAAGCCTCCGAGGGCAGCCACGGCCCGCACAACAGCCGCGTCGCTAACGCCGCCGACCCGCGCGTCGACTCTGACCGCGACCACTCTCGCACCATGGGCACTGGCATGGGCACCGGCCGCACCGCCGGCCACGGCGAGTACGGCAGCGGCACCGGCGGGTACGGCACCAGCACAGGCGCCTCTGAGGGCGCCTACGGCCCGCACAGCTCTCGCCTCGCCAACGCTGCAGACCCCCGGGTCGACTCTGACCGCGACAACTCACGCACCGTTGGCGGCATAGGCAGCGGCACACACACCAGCCACACTACTGGTAGCGGCCCCATGGGCATGTTCGGCAGCACCGGTACGCATGGCACCTCCGAGGGCGCCTACGGCCCGCACAGCTCGCGCATGGCCAATGCGGCTGACCCGCGCGTCGACTCTGACCGCGACAACTCACGGACTGTTGGCGGCACCGGGGCTGGTACTGGCTTCGGCACTGGCAGCACCGGCACTTCGTCAGGTTTCAGCGGGCTCGGCAGCAGCACGCACGGCACCCACACCGGCGGTACCTCAGGATTTGGGAGCAGCACACATGGTCACACCGGTGTCGGTTCTGGTGTGACGGGCATGACAGGCACCCACGGCGCGACAGCGGGGACATATGGCCCGCACGGTTCGCGCATGGCCAATGCCGCTGATCCTCGTGTTGATTCCGACCGTGACGGCCGTGGCGCTTTGGGCACTGGCCCGGGCCCCGCGCCCAACACGGCCGGCCCGCACAAGAGCGACATGGCCAACAAGATGGACCCGCGCGTCGATTCTGATCTCGACGGGAGCAAGACCATGGGCGGGAACAAGACGTATCAGTAAGTAAGTAAGAGCGTTTGGCTTGGATTGGTGTGGTGAAATTGTGGGAAGGGCAGATGCTGACTTGGTGACAGATCTGATACCTTCAACCGGGACCCAACCGATGCTGCACAGGTACCGCCTTCAGTTTTGAGACAACACCTTGGCGCCCCTTCCATCGAACACGACGATGATACCCACCACCGGGAGAGGCGCAACAGTGTAAGAACGCACCAGGAGACGTTCAGCGGTATCTGAGGATATTGGGCAGAATGTGCTACCAATAATGGATTATGATCGGCTTTTCTTTGTATCGTTAGCAATTCCATACCACCTTGCACTGGGTAATCAGGGCAAAGATTGAGAGGAATGTAGATTAATATTCCCACTCACCCAATGACCGCTTTATGAGTTGCTCGTAACGCTCATTATTTTCGTGAGATACTGTGTCTTGGAACCCCGGCTGCATTCGACATGACACGACTTAGGAGAAAGTTATCTTCCTCCCCATCAAACTCTGGAAAGCATCGTCGAGAGCCTTCCTTTTCCTAGCTCCAACATCATCCTCATTCCGCTGGCTCTCCTCTTCATCTTCACCGTCCGAGCCTTCAAGCTGCGGCAGCCAAGCTCGTATCTGCCCATCCAAATGTGCACTGTAGATACCGCCAGCAGCGTTGGTCCCTCCCATGACTACCCCGCTGGAACTGCCGCCGCCGCCGGCTCCTCTCCACACGACTGTCCAAAGTCAGCACGCAACTGCGAATAAAAATTGGGAATAGCATACTGCTCGTCAACCTGTTTTTAACAGTCCTCTCTCCCCCACGCTCAGCCCTGACAGAAGCCACCGCCGGCCCCGTACCACGCAACCTCGTGACAATAGTCCCCTCATGCAGCTCCATAACCAAAATCTCCGTCTCATTCGGGAAGAACAGCAGTTCCCTGCCAGGCGGCGTCAGCCCAGTGGGAGAAACAAACATAGTCACCCTGCCCAGCTGGCTGTTCCGGATGCTCGGCCCAAAGTTGGCCAGGGTATTCGCGCCCGTCGCGGCGTCCCAGACGCGAATCCGCCGGTCGTGGCCCGCCGAGATGATATAATCCCCATCATCGGTCCAAGCAAGTCCGTTGACCGGGCCGGAATGTGCCTTAACCGACAACCTTGGCCCATCCCCCCTACCACCACCACCCCCATTACTACCGGTACCAATCCCAACAGCATCCTCACAATCCAACATCCCCACCAACCCCCCCGCGCCCCTCCTGACATCCCAAATCCTCACCCCCCCATCCACCGACCCCGCAGCAAGCACATGCTCATGCGCAGGCGACCAGGCAAGCGCCAGCGTCGGCCCCGCAGCACCGCCCATCGGTCCGGGGACGACCAGCGACTGGACAGCGGCCGCCGAGCGCAGGTCGACAAGCTTCACGGCCGGGTGCTGCGTGCCACACGCAACCAGCAGGTTGGAGGATGCGACGGGAGACATGGCGTGCGTATGCACCTTGGCGCCGAGGTCAAAGCTGCCTGATACCTGTGCCTGTGAGGTGGACCAGAGTTTGAGGGTTTGGTCGTAGGAGGTGGAGAGGAAGGCGCCTGGGTCGAGGGGGTAGAAGGAGAGGTGGGTTATTCCGAAGCGGTGGGCTGCCGCGGCGGTGGGGGAGTTGCTGGTGATGGTGCTGGTGCTGGTGTTGTTGGCGCGTGGTATGGTGGCCAGCGGGCGGTAGGTATGTGCTTGTGGTGGTGAGGATGGGTTGGAGCATTGCTCGAGATCCCACAGCTTGATGGTCCCGTCTGAGCCGCCGGAGATGAGTCTAAGGTAAGGCGGGCAGCGCGGGACGCAAAGGCGTGTCGATTGGTTAGCGCAGTCCAGAACTGACCGGAGGAAGGACGCTACTCACATTCGGCCATCGAAGCGCTCCAAAGCCAGCGCACTCACGCCAGCCTGGTGAGCCCAGATAGACGACGACGACGACGACGGCTGGAGCCGGTGGTTGTCGTTGTCATTGCTATGGGCAGCAGAGTTCCGGACTAATGATGTCGCAGCGCTGACTGCATGTCTCTGGCCACTGCCACCCACCAGAGAGCGTTCTCCGCCATCGAAACGGAAGCGCGGGGCGGCGGCGAACGACCTCAGAAGTGAGCTTGTCTGGATCCGGGCAAACACTTCCGGGCCCACGTTGCCCGTGGACCGCTCAAAGAGAAGCGAGTTCATGCCATGGGGTCGGATCTTCCAGTGCGATATTTGTACGATACACCCAGGGGTCACTACCTTACGTTTGGTCGGATGAGGGAGGGTACCTGCGGTCGGGGTTCAGATGAACGGATGCGACTACCATACAGTTGCGCATTATGTCTGAATGACCCACTTTTACTTACCTAGTTAGGAAGGAATCCAGGCGCCAGGGTTTGCAGGTTCAGTCACATGACCTGCCCCACACACCACTTCATTAGCATTCCTTAGCTCGGAGCTCGACGCTCATCCGAATCATCATCACTTCGTTCTTCCATCTTGGTTCCACGCAACACCAATTCCCCGCAACTAATCAATCCCTCAAGACAAAGGCCTGGAAAATGAGGTAAAGTAAGCTAAGTCGGAGGCTCGATTTGCTTTGATTGGGGAGTTAGATTGCCCAATGGAATTGAAATGAGGGAACCAGGCAAGATCAGCAAAGAGCCTGGCCCTGAGTCGGACTGACTTGGCCCCTACACCGCAAATTGGACGATGAAGCACGAGCCAACCGGTACGATGGTAATGAGTCCCTAAGGTATTCTTCTGGTTGCATAAGCCAGTAGAATATGTTGAGGGCGGATTAGCCCATTCGGGTCAGAAGCGGTCGAACGTCAAACGACAGTTTCAGTTTCTATGTGCCCTCCAGCTTTGTCATGCCTCCTGCAGCTGGTTTTCACTTAAGATGTCATCATGTAAGGCTTTGCAGGTCCCTAGGTTGACTGTCAGGCGCGGTCCAGCTGGACGGAACGGGGCTAGCTGGGGGACGGCACCCTGCCCGCCGGCGATAGTGTGCGCCTCGGCTTCACACCACACCTTGATTAGGAAAGGGCCCGGGAGCGAGGCAGAACATCACAATAACCTAAACAGTCTGTTGTGTTGGCCAAAGAGCATAGAAGGATGAGATCCCATCGCCTTGATAACATCCGCCCGGATCTCCAGTTTCCTCTAAGTGGACTGGACTCTACATACAACCATCGACGGTTTGTCCGGTGATTGGAACATCGCAGCTCAAGTCGTCGAGCTCGACGCCCCAACAGAACAACCTCCGAGTCTCTCTCACTGGTCCGAAGAGGGCCAGTACTGGTTCTTCCCCAACACGAGGTCCTTTTGTCCGCCATGTCCGTTCAAATCGTGCCAGGCTTCAGCCTCACCAACCGGCTGATTCTCTACGCCAGTCTCCTACTTTCCCCAGCTCAGTTCGTGTCAGGCTTGGGCAACCCTTGCCCGAGCAATATCGGCTTTCTCGCGTACAACTTGTACACCCAGATCGCCTGGCACAAGGCCGTTACGGGAGATAGCGACATCCACGCGCTATCGCTGATTCTGCCGCACTTCAACCTGATCTACGCCGTGACCTATGTGGGCGGCGTCAGTTCCGGCAGCCTAATCTGGGGCGTCCCGCTCGGCCTTGGCACCACCAGCGTCCTGATTCTCAACACGGTCTCCTCTTGGAAAGCCTGGGCGGTGCACCAGCCGCGGGGTTACGGCGTCTACCAGTTCTTCTTCTATGGCTGGCGCACCATCGACGAGGACTTCCACAAGTATCTCTTCCTGCTCTGGCATATCTTCGATTCGCTCTGGTGCGCTGGCGGGATCTACATGGCGATCTTCCTCGCCATCACTATGTCGGAAGTGGGGAAGGAGGCCAGGTGGTATCGCACATACCTTGCCATCCCCCTGGGGTCCATTGGCGTGCTGGTTTTTCTCGCCTGGCCTCTAATCTTGTGGACGGAGCTCATCATAGCGCGGAACCAGATCGTGTCCGAGACCGACATGACGGCGGTGTGGTTGTTTGTTGCGCAGGTGGTGACTATGTTGATTCCAAAGTGCATTGTGGATCTGTCATGCTTCAGGGGCAAGGAGGAGCCTCAGGACTCGGACTCTACTTCTGTGGTCTAACTTGGATATGGGCACTTCGCTGGATCCAAACTTTGAACGGTTGGAACAAGGGGTCACTGATCTACAGGGCCACTTCAAGTCGGAACGCATATAGACCCTCTATCTTATAGACGGTGGCTTTTAGAAGAGCGTTTTCTCTCACGTATTAAGCAGGTGGGAGGAACAAGTAGCGGCATGCAATGGGACCTACTCCGTACCTTAACGTCGAGTCACGGCAAGCCTTACGTCCATAGAAAGGACAATCGTGGCGCATTTCGAGCATCCCCGGCGCCACACGGACCAGTCTCGCCGCCAAAAATCACCCTTTCTAACGGAGGTTCCTGCATCGACAGTTCGACACTACAGTTAGACCTACACATAACGATTCTCCGTCAAGGCATAATGATTACCTGCCTTTGACGGTCAATATCCTGGGCCCATCGTTATTTGTATGGGAAATCGCTAGTTCCTGGTCACAACAAAGAGATCTCGGTGTACTGTATTATCAACGCCGTGGACGAGTCCATCATATCCCGGGCAACGGGCAGAAGTGGGTAAACACATGGAAGAGCTTGTAGGATCCCTTGGCGAATGGCCGATTAACAGTTCTGCTCTCGGAAATCAACCTTCTACGCTTAACAACGACCAGCCAAAGGTCCATGACAGTACTTTTATTAACATTAACCAGTACAGAGCTCGCGGATATCATAACGCATAACGCATAACCCACCTCACCCAAGCATTCTCAACCAGCCCAGACATCATCTCCGCACCATCAACCCAGCGTCGCCGCATGTATATCAAAAACACTATTCCTCCACCCATCCCGTTCATTCTCCCTAATCCTCTGCGGCGCCTGCGTAGCCTCCTCCCTCCACAACCTAACAATACTTCCCGGCGCATAAACCCCCTCAAACACCCCCCCGCCAGGCTCAGCGACACCCACACGGACATCAAGATCCGGATTATCCGCCGGCGTCAGCCTCGCAAGAACAGCCTTGAAAAACGTCCTCAAATCATCGGGATCAGCAATGCGCGTGGCCCGGAGCCGCTCGCGGGCGTAGATGATCTCGCGGTTGGCGAAATGCAGCGCCTCGGCGATGGCGCTTGCCACTTTCATCTCAATCGCCTTGCGGATCAGTGGTTTCAGGACGGGCTTGAACAGCCAGGACAAGAAGCTAAACTTGCTCTGGCGGAGGGTCCAGTTGAGCTTGTGGATGCGCACGCGGACGTTTCGCAGGGACAGGATCTTCTCGAGGCGGTCCCGGCCGATTTCAACATCAAGCTGGATGTCGAGCCCCCGCTCGTCCAGCGCGAAGGAGGCGATCCCCTGGTCTGCGAGGCGTAAGAGCCCGGAGTGAGCACGCAGCCAGAAGCCGATCTCTTCGCCGCGGATGGACAGGCCGTCGATCCGGATCCGGGCTAGGGATTTGATGGCTGAGGTTGTGCGGAACCGGGCCTTGCGGATCTCGAAGTCGTTGAGCGTCTCGATGCGCAGCTTGTAGGGGAAGAAGGATGTGTTGTTGACCGTCAAGCCGGGCTCTAGGATGAAGTTCTCGAGCAGGAGGTCTACTTGGGGTGTGGAGATTTCGAGGCGAGGGATGGGCACGTAGTTGACTGATTGGACAAGCAAGGGGACAAACACGTGGATGGCGTCTGCTACCAGGTCCGTATTCGTATAATGATGCTTGGGTGAGAGGATCTTGCCAATCGTCGCCGATGTCTTGAGGAGTGCAGTTACGTCCTTGTCCCTGAGCACTGCGTAGAAAGTAGACTGCAGCTGTGTGAGCAACCCGTCTACGTCGTCTCGCAAAGAGGAGTGGGCGGATAATTGGCGGGATTTGGCGCGGAGGTCCTGGAACCGCTGCTCGGCATGGTCAAAGAAGGATGGGTCGGTGAACATGTCTTGCACGGCGTTTCCAAGCTGGCCGATGAGCTCTTCAAAATCGGGATCGCTACGGCTGTGTTCCATGACTGCCTTAAAACGCTTCTCCAGCTCTTCCCATTCTTTTGCCTCACCAAACGACCTGATGAAGGCCCAGAAATTCTGCAAAGCCCGGTCCGTCTCGGGGTTACGGTCGACATCTTCGTCTGCGGCCTGCAGCGTGTCGCTGGCAATGCGAGAGTAAACCATGGCGTAACGCCTGAGGAGCAGCGACAGCGTTGAGACCGAATCGGAGTAGTCGCGACGCTGTCGGAGTTTGAGCACCGCTTGCCTCAGACGGGCGATCATGGTGTCTTTCTCCGGGCCCTCTAGTTTACTGGCGATGCTGTTCTCGGCGCCTTCGACCACAGTGGAAGCGCTGCCACTCAGGACAGTGGCGATTTCGGTGGTCTGGTCGGCTAGGTCTTGCTGCGACGGCGGGCTGTGAGAGTCCTTGCCCGGCTCTTTGAGTGAATCCTGTTCTTCGGCGGAAGGCTCAAGACGCTTTCCAGCCTCCTTGGAGGCTTCGGACAGAGCAAAAGCAGTGTCTTTGAAGACCTCCCGGGCAACCACATTGAGGTCGCTCAGGAACAAGCGGAAATCCGAGTTGGTGAGAAGAAGGGAGCCAACGGTTTGAAGGCTGCTGTAGACTAAAGTTCGTGTTAGAAAATGCGCAGAGCGTGCCCCTGGGATATACATACTGGCAGCTGTGTCGGCCTTGGCCTTGGCCTTGCTGGCGCGCTCAGCGATGTGCTCCATATCGACGGCGACCCTCGCTTGCGACAGATACCAGATAAAGTCCTGGATCTGGTCGCCAGAGTTCTTGTCCTGCAGAAGCTGGATGAGCTGCTTGATCCATTGCTTGGTATAGTGCACCAGGGCCTGGCCCGAGTCGCTGAGCTGAGCATTGTCTGGGTTCAGAACGTCTGAGGCAAGAAGAGTGCGGAGGCTGGCAATGGCCTGCTCGTTTGACGGCATGAAGCCCTTGGACAGGGCCCGGAGCATCTGGTACGTGTGGAGCTTCTGATGCAGCCGCCGCTGCAGCGCCGTCTCGTCATCGTACCGCGGCAGTAGAGGCTCCTGCTCGGCCGACCGTCGGCGATTGCGACGGCCGCCGGACCCAACACACCACGACCACCACGACGACATTGACATGACTGCGAGGCTATCTCACAGGTGGCAGCTCCGGAGCACCTTACACTGTAGTGTTAGTGGCGGGTGAATTTTCCGAGTGAGTATCAACATTCAACAAGGAGCCCGTTGTTGAAGTGTTGGAAGACATTGGACGTTGGATGTCGACATTGTGAGCCGTCATGCTAAGTTGAACGGTCGCAATGACGGACCATGACGTCAACTACTTCGCACAAGAACCGGCGCACTCCTCACATCTTGCTGTCCGAGCCTACATATTTCAGGGGCGCATTGAAACGGCCAACTGGTTCAACTCAAGATTTTGAGATGTGTTGGTAGGCATTGCCAGATATCAGCCCATTGCTCAGCGGTCAGAACGAACACTCAATTCATGATGAACTGTCGTGGATAAGATGATATTTGACAGCGGATCCAACCTGGAAGTTTGGTCGGCTTTGGGCGGCACTACGGATCTAGGTTGTGGAGCCACATCATCCAACCAATAATTTCTGGAGCACAGCCACAGGGTCTTCAGCGGGGTCATTGGCGTAGGGACGTCATCAAATCACGGGGCATCCGAACCTGCTGATGCTGCTCCGAGGCCGAATCCGGGCCCCTGTGACTGCCCCGCTAAGCCCCACCCCGCCTGCACCAAGCCAGGGCCGAACTCCAGGCACTCCTCGAGAAGTGTACGGTTGACCCTGTATGTAGATCACATCCCGCATACACGTGTACTCGGTGTTTGCAGCGATCCAATACTTCCAAGCTTTACACAAGGGAAACCGAAGGCAAGGGGCCAGCCTGTCACTGCTTTCATTGTCTAGGTACCCGGTAACGTTACCGAGATTCTCACTCTGCATCAAGTGTTCGGGGGCCTCCGCTAAAGATGCTGTGGAAACTCGGCTTCTTTCATGTCTTTCTCGGTTCTCACGGATCGGGCATACGGCACTGCCACATTCCACTGTGAACTCTAAGTTGGTTAAAAGTCGAGTCACTTGCAGGACCTTAGCCTGGGCAACAGAAACCCAAGACACGCCTGATTAGTATTCTCGGGTTACATACACTGTTGCACAACGGTGCGTGGCGTTGTGTCGGGCTGATCGCTTCCAGTCTAGCCAGAGCTTCTGCGTCACCACCAACCTTGCCAAGTCTCGCTCACGCACCATTCCCCCGCGAGGCAAAACCTCAAGGCTTACCTACCCTTCGCCGCGATTTTGACTATCTAGATACTGGACATTATCACTACCGAGCGCATTGTTCAAGTCTTGCATTCATCGCCGACGACGCTGATCTCGAAAAAGGAATACCGCTGGTATGGATTCCAGCGGGCTCAAACGGAAGGACACCACAAAGGGTCCGCCTCTGCGCATCTTATCGCTTGGTAAGTTTCATGATTCAAGTATTTTTCTGCAGCCCTGGTTGTGTGGTACTGATCGCTCGCGTGATAGACGGAGGAGGCGTGCGCGGTTACTCGATGTTCCTCATTCTCCAGGAGGTGATGCACCGGACCTTTGTCGAGATTGAAGGGCGAGCGCCGCGCCGGAACGAGATTCCAAAGCCCTGCGACCACTTCGACCTCATAGTCGGCACTGGCACCGGCGGCCTGATTGCGCTGATGCTCGGCCGATTGCGCCTCGACATTGAGACATGCAAGGAACTCTATGTCCGGCTAACGCGCATGGTTTTCGAGACGGACAAGACCATCGCGGGGATACCCTATCGCTCAACATTGTTCAAGGCGACCAAACTAGAGGAGGCAATCATGCAATGTGTCAGAGAGCACACCGTCTACGAGAGAGAAGGGAACGACTATTCAGATGTCAGCAGCGCTGGTGTGTTGAGTCCCGTTTCCCGCACAAGCGCCTCGTACCCGAGGAGGCACTCCAGCAACGCGAGCGTCGTGAGCTTCAGCGCCCGAGGGCCCGGTGCCCAGACTGTCAGGCCCCCGATATCGTCTTCCCGCTGGGGTGATCCGAATGCTCGTTTATACGACGAGAGGGAAAACCGGACCAAGACGTTAGCCTATCTTTTTTTCTTGAGTCAGTCGCGTCATGTAACTGCGTAGCTAACTCCTGATTCTAGCGCTGTCACGGCCATGTACAAAGGCAGCACAAAAGGCAATGCGCCCGCCTTGCTGCGCTCCTACGACTCGAGGCGAGAGCCGGCTCCGGAATTCGACTGCAAGATATGGGAAGCCGGCCGGGCGACGTGTGCGATCGGTCTCGCTTTCAAGCCGATCCAGATTGGGCAATCCGTGTTTCACGACGACGGCGCGGGAAACTTCAACCCGTCCATGACGGCACTCGACGAGGCGGTGGTGAATGAGTGGCCTGGCCGGGAGGTTGGCGTGTTCATTAGTGTCGGGACGGGAAAGCGACCAAAGGGCAGCGATTCGAACGCAGCTTTATGGTACGAGGGGTTCCTGGGTGAGTTTGCCGAGGCGAGGAGGAAGTTGATTGCAAAGATTGAGGGCTGCGAACGGATCCACGAGATCATGAAGAAGGAACACTTGGCGAAGCGCGGCGTCAACATCGAAAACTACTACCGGCTCAACGTGGAGGTCGGCGTTGGAGAATTCGGCATGAACGAGTGGCACCGGCTGGCCGATATCAGCACCAAAACGCGGCAGTACCTCGCCCAGGAAGAGGAGCAGAAAATGGTGCAAAGCGCGTCGGCGAAGCTGGCCAAAATCCACTTTGCAAAGCAGCGGTGGGAGCGCCTCGGCGCAGCAGCGCCAGAGTATGCCAAGGCCGCGCCCGAAATCTCGCTCCCGCTCGCGGTCGAGCTGCCAGGGGATTTCCCCATATTTCCTCAACACCAACAACAACAGCACACCCCGCCAGACCGACGCTCGTACGACTCCGGAAGCGACATGCTCCCCGTGCCACATCCCAGCACCCCGTCGCCAAGAAGCTCGGTGGGCGAACCGCCACGTTCGTCGCCCAAACCCAACCAGCAGCCTTTCTCACCAGGCGCCGGCGCAGCCAGCCGGCATAGCAATAATAAGCCGTCCGGCGTGACAATGACGAGCCGGGGTGAAAGGAGTACGGAGGACGCGGACCGGCTCACGGTTAGCGCCCCGACACCGGCGCAGTACCGGACCGCGGCGGGGAGTGATAAGATTGCCATCGTGGGGCCGGATGATTACCCCCGACGCAGCTTCCAGCAGGAACAACCACAACAACAATCCCCGGGAGGGAGCCGCGCGGAACCTCCGCCGCTGCCGCCTAAGACACCGCTTCCTGAGCGCCAGTCGGTGGGGGCGGGGTATGGTGGTGGTGGTGGTGGTGGTGGTCGGCAGGGGACGACGGGCTCGGGCTCGGTGTTGCCTTATCCGCTTGACGATGATACGCCGCCTGTGGTTAACCTGGCGAAGAAGCCTGTTTACAGGCCTAGGTAGTAGGTGCCTAGGTGGTGGTATGATTACTGCCTGCCTAGTTGGCCTAAGAACTTTGTGTAGGCCATGGCATGGCGGGTGTGTGCTGTGCTGTGCTGTGCTGGGTGGGCTGGGGTGTTGGGTTGGCGGTGGCGGTGAAACCAGCTTGCCTTGCCCCATTATTCCCCTTTCTGATGATACGGAGTTACAGTTCATGATGATGATGAGAAATGATACCAACCTAGTTTTAATGGGATGATATGGTCTCAGTCGACATTCCCTATGGAGGGCTGGCGGGGGCTGGGCTGGATTTTGGGTGTATGGTGTTTTATTTGGGTCGGAGATCTCAACTTGTAAATAGAGGCTGGGTGTTGCTTTTCTGTTTGTTTCTTTGACGCTTTAAGCATTGCCATTGTTCGATTTCTCTACCAAATATAGCATGCGCTTGAGGCTCGGCCATGGCTTAGGATACACACACCACACTCCGTTGCGATATGCTGGAAAGGGGATTTCAAGGGCAGAACAGCCTTGCCAGTACACTGCACTACTTACCTACTTGGTGTCTTTGTGTCTCCATACTCAGCTCAACTCAGCTACGTGTACATACGAGTAGGCAGTGCAGTCCTCGCTCACTCACACTCACATGATGGACAGGTATGTATTGATGCGCGGTGTAGGATGATGACCTGGACAGGCGAGGCAGGGAGCAAAAATGAGTTGACGGTCTAGGCCCCCGAGCCAGGCGGCCTGGCACGGCAGTTACTGTGTCGGTCCCGTTCCCCCGGGAGATTGACATGGGGACTGCAGCCAATAGCCGGGCGTACCGGGACCCCGGAGTGGACAGCTGAAGCTTCTGCCGTGCGCTACGTCACAGTGCAGATGAAACCTTGAAACGGTGCAAATCTCGTCCCCAACTTCCCAACTGATGAGAGGGATTGATGGGTTGGGGTCAACTTTATTTTAACAGGGTGATTTACCCGTTAATACACACGACATTTGAGACACATTATTTGCTCCCGGGTCTATAGGATAATTTTGCTATCGAAATGCATCTTTCAAGAAGCAAAGTCTTCATTTTATATCCGTTTTGTTAATTTAGATTTTCCTTGGCTGGCTTCTTTTCCCTCCATTCTCTTATTTTTCTCCAGCAACCTGCATTCGGCCAGGCTGCTGCTGTTCAGTGCTGCTTTGCTGTTGTTCAGCCCTTCGGCGTCAGCCCGGCTGCGAGCTGGAAGCAGATCCAAGGCCAGCGCTCAACGTCGATTGGCTGGCCATGGCCGACGTGGTGTATGTCATCCGCCGTCTGTCATTCGAGAACAGACGAGAGATTGGTTCCCAGACAGAGTCATGTACACATACAAAATTGATGCCGTGAGTCGATGTCTTTTTGTGTGGCAGGTTTGTCTCGACTCATTGGCCAAGGTACTGAATATCTATTTATACACAGAACACCGGCAAGAAGGAGAAGCTGCCATCCAACCTCTGGTCAGTTCCAGAATGGTGGCGACTTGCACTGGAGGAATTTTGGACATGTTTCCCTCCAATAGAGGAAGCCCGCGGCATCTTCCGCCAGGCTCACTTCTCTGGGCACCTGGGCATCTTGGCTGTAAGTCATGGTCTCAAGCCACATTGCTGTTTGCAGCCGGGTTGGGAACCAGAGCAGGGGGGATGCCGCATCCGTCACTTCACTAGGCCGCAATATTTGATGCGCGATATCAGTCATTTTCCCCGGTGCCAGCAGCCGGAGGACGCCGAGTGAGCATCCTGTTGCCATACGGAAGTTCGGCATATCCTCCCTTCTTTTTCGTCTTGCCTGTTGTTGCAAATCTCCAGGTTAATTCCAGGCTCACGATAGTTACAGGCAAGGGATTGATACTAACATGTTTGTTTGTTGCCGTGGAGAAGCCTTGGCTTCTTCCTTCTGGGATGGATTGTCGTGCCTTGCCGCTGAGGGACAGCCACCGCACTCACCGCCATGGAATGGGAAATCGGGTTAGTTTGAGCGGAAACTGAGCACTAAGCTAACCAGCAGTGAGCACCGCCCGCAATGCAGCCTTCCCAATGACTTCCCCCGAGGAACTGTCATGACACGTCTTCCTTGCGTCTATCTGGCCTGCTACTTTATTTCTCCTGTCGAGTCAGCCTCTAAAATACCCCCTCTCTCTCCTTTGTCAGTAAAGCAAACAGGGGTCTGTCTGCCCTCTACTATATTTCTACTGGACTGTCAGTATTTCCCTTGGCAGCATCCATTCCAACCCGCTGGAAAGAAAAAGACACTACGGAATATATACACAAAAGCCGGCACTCGAAAACGTTAAAAAGAAGAAACAAGCTTTGGGCCCTCGCCGATCCACTGGCACGTACCCCGGGAGATCATCCCTTGGGCCCCCGCTTTCACGTTACCGGGACGCTCATCGGTTGGCTCCCCCAAGAGCCCAAGACTGTCGAAATAAGCTGGCAGGCTGCAAGGCTAGTCCCAAGGGGTCTCAACTCCGATGCCCTGCATGGTCAAGCTCGAGACCCGTCGATTTTGATCTTAGACAGGACCTGCCCAGCTTATAAGTCAGCCCTACGGCCCAAGCATCGTGATCCGATGCCGACGCCTGTCCCGCTCATCGTTGTTCAGAACGGAGCAATGTCCGAGCCTCTGCAGGTCCCTATATCCCGACCCCCACGTGCTGAGAGAACAACAACATCGTGCGGGGAGTGCCGGAGGAGAAAACAAAAGGCAAGTACAGTACCAGCTCTGGAGAACTGCAGAGCAGACCAGAGCATCACGTTAACCTTTCGCCATGTGGTTGTCCTATAGTGCAACCAGGGCCACCCATGCAGCAACTGTGCCAGGAGGTTTCCACAGCCGCTGTGTGAATACAAGCCAAGCACCAGGTGTGTTTCCATGCCACTCCCGACCAAGAGTTGCCGGCTCACCAAAGTTGATCAAACAAAGGCACCGGGTGAGCGCTGTAGCGGTGCCACAGAGGCCAGCCTTTGCCGTCTCTCCTTTTCCGCCGACCCTCAGCGCGGACGGACCCTTCGACACAGAGCCCTTCCAGCAATCTACTCTCTCCCAGCCTCTTGCGCCGCCATGGGCCCAGCGGGGCGGCAGTCAGGGCATCGGCGAGTCACCGGCACAATGGCCCGGGTTTGAACTCCGAGTCTCGAGCCACTCCCCAACCAACCCTGCGGCGGGACAGTATGCCTGGAGCACCGAACCGGGCACCCTTTATTGGCTGGTGACGGCCTGCGAGGACGACTGTACGCAGCATTCGAACGAGGTCCATGCTGCTGTGCGGATCCTTCGCGCCCACCGGTCAGGGTCTAGGCATTGGGATACTACTAATACAAGCAGTTGGAATCCTGAAAACAACTCCTGGCCGGTGGCTAGGGGATTTACTTCTAGCAGTAGCAGCAGCAGCAACAACAACAATAACATCTTCTGGTCGGCCGCCGATCCCACTCAGGGGCTCATCCATCTAGCAGGAGCGCAAAATCATGCCATGCGTAACTCCGAGCTGCTGTCAATCTGTACGCCAGGCTGCACGTCTCTTTTCCGTAACTTGTTCTCGTTCGGACCATTTCCCCTGATAGGCGTTGCTAACTACTTGTTTGTTACTATGCAGACGTCAAGCTCATATCCCAATTCAAGGCCTCTCTGGACGGGAACCCAGACGCATCGAACCCGTACATCAAACACTACGTCCCCTACTGCGTCCACTCGCAGCTCCTGGTGCACGTGGCCATCTATACGGCCGCATGTTTCCTGATCGACACGGGCCATGTGCAGAGGACGGTGGCCATGGCGCACAAGGGCCATGTCATCAAGCTCTTGAACGAGCATATCCGGTCGCAGCACTTGACGAGCGACGAGGTGATTGCCGGCGTGGTCCAGCTGATTGTGGACGAGTGGTGCGTGTTTTGATGCTTGTCAATTCTTGGGCAGTGCCCGCTTAGTGTGAAAGCAAGAGCACTGACAGCAGCGTACTTCACCTACCTCTAGGCACTGGGGAAACACCGACGATTTGCGGGCCCATCTCCGCGGTCTGCGAGACATGATCCGATTCCGAGGCGGCTTCCGCACGCTCGGGCTGCATGGTCTGATCAGCAAGCTTGCCATAACGTGAGCCGTTACTATGGTATTCCTTCGCAAGTATTGAGCGCAATGGACTGACCAACCCGGGGACGTATCAGAACCGACGTCGCCATCGCCCTGTGCTTCGAAGTATCCCCATATTTACAAGGCGGCAGTGAATTCGAGTTCCGGGGAGAGACGTCACAACTCTTGCCCCTGCGTCTGGCGCTGAACACGCCCTTCATCTCGACGCTGGTGCCCTTTTCGTCGTGCGACGACGCGCTCAACATGCACCCGGCCGTGACGGCCATCCTCGACGACATGCGGTTTCTCATAGCTGCCGTGCTCGCCTTGCTGCCCGGCGAGAAGAAGCCGTCCCCGTCGGCCAAGGAGCTGCAGAAGGTCCGCGAGACGGCAACCTGGATCTACGAGCGCATCTCCCGTCTGCCCGCAGACTCCCCCGCCGCACCGCCATCGCCTGCCCCGACTACGACGACGAGCTCCACCACTTTTGACGGCGGGGTCAAGGTTGAGCGAGCCACGCCGGAAATGGGCCCGCGTGGTGGTGGCGGTGGGGAAGATCGCGGCCGCTCGCAGGGGAATCAGACCAACTTGAACCGTGCCAGCCAAGGCTCGTTCACCCAGACAAGGCTCTCTCCGGAAGCATCTCAGCCCGCGTACGACAGACGCCGGCGCTCACGGGGTCGTCCCGGCACTAATATCCCAGTAAACGAACAATCCCCTGCTCCCGGCAGTGTACAAGTACTAGTACCAGTACCAGGACCTCTATCTGTACCTGTACCTGTACTACTCCCAAGCAACGAACCGTCCCCGTCCCCGGCCCCTCCACACTCACATTCCCATTCCCATTCCCACTCCCATCCCCATCCATTACACTCCACACCACATCCCCATCATGATTCCCCTCCCCAACCATCCCCCCCACCTCCGGTAACCGCCCCGGCAGATTACGTCTACCAATCCGTCCGCCTCGCAGCCCTGCTCTACAGCCGAACCATCACATCCCGCCGCCCCTTCAGCCGTGTGGTCACCCCCGCCGAGGCCCGCCGGCTGTGGACCACGACGTGGCGCGTGCCGCTGGCCACCTGGCGCAGCCTTTTGGGTGTCTTCAACTGGATTCTGCTGCCTATCGTGTCCTTTTCCGGCGGGGGTGCGCTGGACGAGACTTCTTCACAATCACAGCATGGTAGTGCGAGTACGGGTGTGAGTGCGGGTGCGAGTGCGGGCGCCGGAGGTGGGATCCAGCAGGAACAGCATGACCGGTTTGTGAGGGGCATGATGAATATCAGTCTGTTGCAGATTGGGATGGATAACTGGGAGATTGCGTCACGGGTTATGCGGGCGATGTTGGAGCTGCAGAGGTGGTTGGCTGTGGGGGAGACTCAGGCTGGGACAGGGACTGGTAGTGGTGTTGGTGTGCGTGTGGCGGAGGAGCAGAGTCGTGGGGTGACAATGACAACTGGAACTGGGAGAGCGGGAGGTATATCGTCATCGTCGTCGTCGTCGTCGTCGTCGTCGTCTTCTGAGATGATGGCGTCCGAGGTGAGGATGCACGTTCAGGCGCAAGCTGCGGCTGCTGCTGAGGAACTTCAGGGGCGGGAATCGCGTCCTGTGAGGAGAGGATTTGGTGAGGAACAACGGTGACGCGATGAACGAACGAGCTCCTCCCTCCTGGCGGAGAAAGGCGTAGAAGGCAACTTGAATTGGGATGGGATGGTTAATGCCGTGCCTGGCAACTGGTTACACGGAAGATGAGTCTGTTTGGTTTTTGTCTTATACCCTTTCAAAACACGCAATATGCCACGGTGGCTGGGATGGAAGCAGGGGAAGGAGCATCTTGAGAGCGTGCATTCGAATGACTTGTCAGAATTTGGTGTGTTATATACCTACTACATATACACGACGGGGGCTACAAGCAAGGGGCCAATATGGGCCAGAGGAGCGAGCACCAGGTGTGCATGACCCAACAGTGCGTCAGATCTTAAGCTAGTAATTAAGTACCGGGTAACTGCCGCTCCCGGTTGTCACTGGATGAAAGGGCGTTTTCACGGGCTGTGCAGACGTCCTGGAAATATGAGTGTATCCGTGAACGAGGGCTTCGGCAGCGCGTCCCGCGTGAGCGACGGGCTTGATATCTAGAGTAATATAGTTCACTGGGACTATCTTTCCTCCTTACTTACCACGTGGCCTTGTAGGACAAGAAGCCACAAGGCTGATCTAACTTCTCCATGGCCTTCGTTATCACCTTCGTGCCATTGCATGAGGCTGCTTGCGGAGCTCTATTTATCAGGGGGCAATTTGGCAATGGAAGTATTCACTCTTGGGCTTAGGGGACTTATAGGGGGAAAGAAACAGAGAGAGTAGAAACGTACAATAACCTGTCCAGGTCACCGGGGAAGGGAAGGCGGGGAGGCCAACCCGGGTTGTCTAAGTCTAACATCAGTCCCCTAGAGGGTCCTGCTCCGCCGTTCAACATTGATAGCACCACCATTCCACAAATCTGAAGACCAGATATACCCACGAGCGCAGTGTCTACAGTCGCCCCTAGTCTGCGCGGCCTTGCTAGAGACTTGTGTGGCTGCCATGGCACAGCCTTCAGCGCTGGAATGGTATGTTCGGAAACCACCGACACGCTTTGCGTAGTTGTGAGTTGTTCCTTTCTCTCTCACCTCGCTAAGCGATGGCTTAAGACGACAATTTGGTGGATATACCCTTGCGCCGGGAACAGCTTGTCAGCCGAGTAAGGAGAGGGAGGACGCCTCCGTGAGCAGCCGCAGTTCGCTTCTTCCAGGAACCTTAGCATGGCATACACCCGAGTAAAGCTCCTCTGGGACTCGGGAGATGGTAGACGGTCCGGTGTTCATCCTTGGCGAATTCGGGGCCGGAACGGTTTGCCCTCCCGTTGGTGGCAACACGGGGCTAACGGCATCCGGTGTCGGGCCTCTTGATGTAACGGGCCGTCCCGCTGCCGGTGCTGGTACGCTCCGCCGCGCGACGGCTGCCTTGAAGGATGACCGGTCATCGGATCATCCGTAGGGTCCCTCTGGTATTAACGCAGGACACCCTGTTCCGGACCCGAAGATCCGCCCGCCAGACCTCTCGAGATGCTCGCTGTGCTGCCAACCTCAAGCATAAAAACTGCTCGGACCGAGTGATAAACTTTGAGGCGGCTCAAGCGTGCGTGGGAGCTTGACTTGGGTAGATTCCGGCCATGAGTGGGTAAGGGGCTGGTAGGAGGCGGTCTGCGGTATAATCCATTCATTGGACAGCACCGTGGTCAACACCGGCCGGCTGGCACCACGCCGTGTGTACTAAAACGCATCACCTCGCCAGCAGGCAGAGTCTGGTCTATCTGGCGGGCAAACTGGGGTGGGGGTTTCGTCAGTTTGAGCAGCCGGGAAGGTCAAACCACGTAACGAGAAGACTAGAAACCCGAAAAATAAGCACCAATAGCAGGGGCTGCGAGGGAATAAGAGCACAGTATGTACGGAGTACAAAACAGAATAAGACAGCGCCGCTTTTTGGACAACAACTGGGCTTGATCCTGGAAAACATGCAGGCCATAACGTGAGACCTTGGTCAGGGGTTCAGGTCCGTCCAGTGCTCGGCTTCATGGCCGGGTGCACCACGTCTCGCCTCAGAAAGCACGGCTGATAGTCACATCTTTTTTGCCCACTGGATATGGGTAAATGCCCGCGGCGCCGCCAGTGCCACGACTGCCCATTGAGAAGCGCTTGCAGCCATTGCTGTCCATGTGACTGGCAAGTAGTAGTAGTAGTAGACAAATTTGCAGATATGTAGTCGCCGACAGAACAGGGCCGTGAGAACTCACCATTCAACCAACCCGGTTCAACAAAGTCCCGTCGGTGACGCATCCGGGAGAAAACCGCATGAGAGAGAAGCCCGGCTTCCGACCACACATCGAACCCCAGGAAGCGGGTGCATGCCTTGCCCGCGCGTGCTTTTGTGGTGTGTGTGTGCCGAGACCCGACCCTGCATCAAGAGCGAATGGGAAGGAATGGAGTGCGAGCCCGGAGCAACACGAACGCAGAAACAGAACAGGTGGCTGGCAGCAGTTGAGATGCAGCAGCAGTGCTGGTCCAAGACTGAATAAACCAGGAGATGTAGCGGGGTCAGGTATAATACGAAGGTACCCGAGGTCGAGGTGGCTGGCTAACCGTCCACCTACCACCTACATCCGGATACCTTACCTACCTTCCCTTGCCTTACCTACAACATGTTGTGGTAAGCTCTCTGCCCACGCCTTGTTGAGGGCGGAGCTTGTCTGGATAAGACTGGTGAATTGGCGGCGATGCGCCCAATCAAACAAGCTGCACCTGGCTGTGGAAAGGCTGACGCTCTCCAATGAAAAGTCCCAAAGGCCGCACTCGTGCAGCTCTGGTCGATCCTGGGCCTCGTCGTGCATGGCCAGTTCCTGGCCTGATTCGTGCCTTCATTCTTCGTGGGTAACTGGCGGATTAGAGAGGGCCGAGACAAGCAACGAAGCTACGGCTGTGCCGAGCTATAGCATCAGAGAGGTTGGGCAGAGACGCATGCATGGGCACCTCAGCATGGGCAAACTTTTGGGTTCAAGGTGAGGTAAGTGAGTGTGAGCTAGCAATGGAAGACTGCAAGAGACCGATCTCATTCCATCCATCCCTTGGTTCAACGTTTCGATGCGGGCAAGCCTTGATCGGGCAGTCGGGAGTCGAGACTGGGGGGAGAGAGATGGAGCGGGGACGGGGTGAAATGGAACCATGGTGCTGCAGCTGTCTCGCAATGGAAGAGGGATGCGGCAGCTTTGTCAGAGCATGTCGGCGGCGGCAGAGGCGACAAGACGCAATCCGAAATTCGCAATTCGCAATTCGCAATTCAAGCTTTATGGCAATCTGCGCTGCGAGAGGGGTTGTGTTGTGTTGCACGGGTACTTTCCATAGGTTTTCCATAAAATGGAAGCTGAAAGTTCATAAGCATGTCCAACGAGGTTTTGTTGCTCTTGGAGGTGACCGAAGATGAAGCAGCCCACAAGAGGGGAAAAAGAGCTCAGCTCACCGCAGCCCTAAGCACCCGACCTTGCGAAAGTGGAGCGGTGTGGACCTGGAACGGTGTCTACACTACAGGCCGCTAATGATACCCACAGCAGTGCAGTGCAGCGCCATGAGTGCACGCACCCACCATCCCTGGCCAGCCGAGCCAAGTAAACCGCCAAATTAAGGCAATTAATCACACTTGGCTCGTGCATTGCCGTTTGGCAGGCTCTGAGTGGACACGAGGCCGAAAGTCAGCCCCGCTCCCCCTCTCGTCGCTCCATCCTGTTGCGAAGCCGAGTCGTCGGCTGCAGCCAATCCGGCAGCTGCATTCGCCTCCCACAAGGCTAAATCTGAGCCGAGTGGTTCTTTCCAGTTCACCGCGCACAGCCTTACTGCTGCAAGTCCGGTGCCTCTCTCTTGCGCTGTCCCGCCTTCCACCCCCCCCACAAACTGTGCGCCTTTCAGGTTGCCCTACCCTACTGTGTTTCCTTTTCGCCGTTATCGCTGTCAATTCGGCTTCCCTTGCTTGTTTTAGGTGTTTTTTTGGCCCTCCTGGACATCCTCTCCCACGATATAGACGATATAGGGGCATTCGCTGCGTAACCGCTGCAGCTCCCCGGGACCCCTTCCCATCGCTCCTTTTTCCTGCTCCAAGTAGTCCGAGGTTAGGCCAGCTCACCTTAGCTCCTCCCGCCCCGCCCGTTTTGTTGCGAAATTCCTTCCCCCCTTCGATACCATGGAGCCTGCTTCCAAACGGAGGAGGCTGGCCCCGAAAGTCCCCGATCCTCCGGCCTTGCCGTCTCTTCCGCCGACACCACAGACTCAAGCTCAGCCTCCTCCGGCACATAGCTTCCCCCAGGATCAGGTTGGTATATTCTCGGACAGGACCGGTCCGGGCCGTTGCCGTCACCGCTTCCTTCCAGGGGACTGACAAGACCCCCTAGGTACCACCGCAGCACTTTGCGCCTCCCGAGACAATTGCGCGTCTGCCAGAGCGCGACGAGTTCGAGGCATTTGCCCGCCATCTCCAGGATGCCGCCATACACATCCAGCAGCAAACGCTGAAGCCAAAACACACCAGCGTATCGGTGCTCATGTTACGGTGGGAGGAGGACACGTCGGTGGAGCAGGACCTCGTGGCTCTTGAGAGGGTGTTCCGGGATCGCTACCACTACCACACGGACAAATGGGCCATCCCTACTGTGCCGAACCCCAGTATCAAGCTTGGCGTCCAGATGGCGTCCTTCCTGGAGAATGCGCGCCCGGACCACCTCCTGATCATATACTATGCTGGCCACGGCTATGTAGGGCCTGATAACCAGCTGTACTGGGCTTGGTGGGTAGACAATGCTGTTCCTGCGACTCGCCCGCTCGTGCTGACCTCGTGCCCCAAGCAACACGCGGGAGGATGCGGCCAAGCTGAAGTGGGATGGCGTCCGCTGCCTGTTTGAGGATGCGCAGTCCGAAATCCTGCTCCTGGTTGACTCGTGTGCCGTCCGCGATGCGCCCCTGGCCGGCAGCCACGGCGCGAAGCAAGCCATCGCTGCCTATACCCCCGAGCAGACCCAATTCGATCCTGGGCCCCGCTCTTTCACTGCCTCCTTGGCCGACACGCTCCATAAGCTGAGCACGTCGGGCCGTCCCTTTAGCGTCCAGAGGCTGTACGACGATCTCCGGCAACAGAGGCAGCAGGACACTGCCCAGGCATTGGCCAGATTATCCAATGGGGCTGTCAAGCCCACCCCGCCGCCGGAGAGATCGCCTGCTTTTTTCACCCTCACGCCTGCGAAAGGCCAGGGCATAATCCTGGTTCCTTTGGACCCGAGGGCTGCTCAGCTCCAGTCGCCGCCTCAGTCGGCCGATGTGGATGCGCAGGGTGCGTGGAGGTCGGGCACCGAGGATCAGTCGCTTAGGCCGGAAGAGATCACCGATTTGACTCTGGACGAACCGAGGGTGCTGGTATGTACAACGTTCGTTGGCGACGCCAGTCCTGACATGGCTTTCTTCCATCAATGGCTCCACAATACGCCGCCTGCAGCATCCAAAATCACGGTTGAGGGCATGTTTCTAGGGCCTCCCACCATGCTTCTCATCTCCATGCCCCACCACGTTTGGAACGTGGTGCAGCATGACAAGGTCTGCTGCTTTCTTGGGTATATCAGCTCCCACAACATGATTCACCTCTACCAGCGGCTCGTCAGCTCGGCCGCCAATGGTTCAACTCTGGCGGTCAAAGACGCCGAAAACAAGGGAAGCCCGTTGATGGCTCGGCGTGAGCACGCCGACCACTGCACTTATATTCGAAACGAAACGCCGGCGAGGCACGGAAGCCATCAACCTCACACGTCTGTGTCCGCCGTGCCCGCCAGCGTATCCCGAGAAAGCCCGGTTGAAACGCCCGCCGCAGGAGCCAAGCATGAGGTTGAGGATTCGGCAGAGATGCAGGAGGCAGCAGAACAGCTCAAGGCGCTGAGCCATGTCCGCCACATGAGTGATGACACGCCGGCACCGCTGGACCGTCAGACAACGCGGGTGGGAGACAGCATTGCTGTCAGGCACGCCGGTGATCCTGGTTCTCCGCTCGAAGCCGCGGAGCCGGGCATGGATGGGAGTTTGTACGGTGCAGAATACGGCACGCCCTCTGCCAAGCCCAAGGCCAGGAGGCCGCTGCAGAAGCAAACTCCCAAGCAAGAAGTCCGCTGCAACCATTGCAGCCACGCGCCCTTCAAAGACTCATCCTCGCTCCGCAAGCACATCGCGGCGGCGCACACGAGGCCGTTTCCCTGCGCCTTTTTGTTTGCGGGTTGCACGAGCACGTTCGGATCCAAAAATGAATGGAAGCGGCACATCTCCTCACAGCATTTGTGTCTGCAGTACTACCGGTGCTCGTCTTGCCCGCAGACCAGCACGGCCGACGGCGGTAAGGGCAACGAGTTCAACCGCAAGGATCTGTTCACTCAGCACCTCCGCCGCATGCACGCGCCTTTCGCCATCAAAAAGGCTCTTAATAAGGGGGAAGGCAGCAAACTCCAGGCCGACTGGGAGCTGCACGTAAAGGAGATGCAGACGCAGTGTTTGGTGGTTAGACGCCAGCCCCCGCAGCGCTCGGCTTGTCCAAAGCCGGATTGTCAAAGTGTTTTTGAGGGTCCTGGTTCGTGGGATGAGTGGACTGAGCATGTGGGCAGGCATATGGAGAAGGGCGAGGCGCAGCGGATGGGGGTGGATAGGTTGCTGGCGAAATGGGCGCTGGAGGAGGGGATTATTGAACGACAGGATGATGGGGAGTATAGGCTTGTTGGAGGAGCGAATGGGAATGGGTCGGGCGGGGGAGGAGAGGAGAGGGGAAGTGGGAGAGAAGTGAACGGTAGTGGTGGTTCTGGTGGAAGTGGTGGCGGTGATGGCAATAGTAAGTTCCTCGTGGAAGACGGTGGGAAGTTGGAGGAGGATGAGGACCCGTCTACCAACACGTCTATCACGGTTGCTGTGCCGGTGCAGGTATCGGCGGGTGAGGGGATGGATGTGGATTGATATGCCTATCAAGGACGAGTGATGTTGCCGGTGAAGAAGGAGACGACTGGCGTCTGCTGGTGTTGTCGGTTGTCGGCCGGATTTGTTTTGCTCCCAGGGATGAGCATGGCTTTACCAAGGTATACGTTATGGAAAAGCTGGCGTTCTAGGATGGGGGTTATATATATACACACGACTTGACGACGACACCTTGCTGATTCGGTTGGGACGGGAGGTTTGGCTGACCGTTTTTGCATATGGTCTTGGGGGAAAGGTGTTGGTTTTGCGTTTGTCTTGCATGGGCTTTGGATATTGGATAGGCAGGTAAGCAGGTATCAATCGAATTTGAGCGTCCTTCGAACGGTTTGGTGTCGTCCTGATGTGGTGCAAGTACCTGTTTTCTCGCGGACCTGAAAACGACAGGGGCTCTTTCATCGCATCGCATCGGAAAGTGAGGATTTGTAAGATTGTCGTCCATGCCACGGCACTTATACCAACACAGAAGTGGCCGCATTCAGCGGGACCGTTACTACTGCTTGGCCAGTCACCCATCGGTGGCCCTCGGCCTCGGCCGCCGAAGCACAGTGGAGCCGGGCCGACTCGGATCGGATGTGAATGGTACCGACCCGGCGGGCTTCAAGGTTCTCCGCTCGTATTGAACGATGGATGGAATTCGGCCCTTTCACCGCAGCGCGTGACATTTCATGGCTGGGCCCACAGCTGGCGTTACGTTGGAGGTTGGAGGTTTGATTACTCAGTACGGTGAAAAAGAGTCTAAAGAAGAAGCCGAGTGCGAAGAAGCTTATGCAGTCTACATCGCTACAGAGAAACGATTGTACGCTAGTGTATATAAATTAAAAGGCGATGGAAGGCTGAGATGGAATTGGGAAGGTGCTTTGCTTCAAGTTCCTCGGTTGAAATTGTTGATTCATCAATCGCTGGCCAAGGCATGGACTCCGCTAAGTGGGCTTCGACCCCGCGGGGAAGTTGCAGTGGTACCCGTTGCCAAGATTCAACCGCTCCATCGTGCTCGGTCCAATGCTTCGATGAACGGGCTTTTCTCTCCTTAAGCATCATCAGCGGGCCTGCTTTCTGCCGTTTGGTATCAGGTCTGACATGGAAAGATATGCGGGGCTTTTGCTGCCCTAGCAGGCCTGTCGTTCCATTTCCATTTGGAGCCTGCAAGTGATCGGCGCCATCTCGGATGATCGACTGCGGGGAAGAACAACGGGACGCATCCTGGATCGCCATGGGGAAACGAGAATACCTACACTAGGGTGAGCGACGCGGGCACCAGCATTGTCACGGGTCAATATGGCTGCGTTGCACTGATGCAGGTACGTTAGGGTACCTTCCAGATTCCAACCAGGTAACCAGGTTACCAGGTTACAAGGGAGGATGGCGAGGATGGCTAGCTGCGCGACTACATCCAGGCCGGTTGCCTTTATTTAGGGCCATGGAAAACAAACGGGTCCGGTTCGCCGCTATGTTAATAATGGAACGTTCCTTGCCCTGGATTTAATACCCGCCTCATCCCGCCTCTGCTTGGTGCTGGGCTGGTAGCAAGCGACCAACGCCCAGGCCACTCCCTCGAACAAACTTGTGTGCGGCCGCCCGCTGAGACAACATGCTCGGCTCGAGTCTCGTTGGCTTTGGGCTGCTGGCCAGAGTCTGCTCCGCTGCGCTGCTGCCCCGGTCAGACCTGAATCGCTGTTCAGGGTACAAAGCCTCGAATGTAAAGACCAGTGCGACAGGCCTCACGGCAGATCTGAAGCTCGCCGGCCCTCCTTGCAACACATACGGGACCGATCTGGAGAAACTCCGCCTCGAGGTCACTTATGAAACCGGTGAGTGCCGTGTAGGAATGATGAAAGCATCCGAGGTACTGCTCAGCAACGCTAACCATGGCATGATGCGCAGAGAACCGCCTCCATGTAAAGATCCAGGACGCTGAGGATCTTGTCTATCAGGTCCCGGAGTCTGTCTTTCCCCGGCCAAAGAGCACTGGAGCCAACGCGAGAAGATCGGCCTTGGTCTTCAACTACAAGACCAGCCCTTTCTCCTTCACCGTCTCACGTGCCAGGACCGGCGAGGTGCTTTTCGATACGTCTGCGGCGCCGCTTGTTTTCCAGTCCCAGTACCTCCGCCTGAGAACCAAGCTTCCCAATAATCCCAACCTCTACGGACTTGGCGAGCACTCGGATCCGTTCAGGCTTAACACCACCAGCTATATCCGAACCCTCTGGTCGCAGGACGCCTTTGGTACACCCAACGGCGCAAACCTCTATGGAAACCACCCCGTGTTCTTTGAACACCGCAAAAGCGGCACCCATGGCGTATTCTTGCTCAACTCTAACGGCATGGACATCAAGATCGACCGTGAAGGCCAGTCCGGCCAGTACCTGGAGTATAATACGTTAGGCGGCGTCTTGGATTTTTACTTTGTCGCCGGCCCCAGTCCCATCGAGGTTTCGCAGCAGTACGCCCAAATCGTTGGACTGCCAGCCATGATGCCTTACTGGGGCTTTGGCTTCCACCAATGCCGGTACGGCTACCGGGATGCCTTTGAGGTGGCCGAGGTGGTGTACAATTATAGCAGTGCGCGGATCCCGCTAGAGACAATGTGGACTGACATTGACTACATGGACCGCAGGCGGGTATGCAGCCGTTATACCCAGATTCCGCCGTGGGCCTCTGCTGATACCGAGACAGGTGTTCTCCAACGACCCCGAACGGTTTCCCATGTCCCTGATGCGCGGCATCGTGGACCATTTGCACGCGAATCAGCAGCACTACATCGTCATGGTGGACCCGGCTGTGGCCTACGCCGATTACACCCCCTATATTCGGGGCGTGGAGGATAACATCTTCCTCAAACGCAGCAACGGCTCCGAATGGCTAGGCGTTGTTTGGCCCGGTGTCTCGGTGTTTCCTGACTGGTTCTCGGCGAACATTTCCAGGTACTGGAACAATGAGTTTGCCCTGTTCTTCTCGAGGGATGCCGGTGTCGACATCGACGGCCTCTGGATCGATATGAATGAGCCGTCCAACTTCCCCTGCTACTTCCCCTGCGACGACCCTTTCAGGTCGGCTATCGGCTTCCCGCCCACCCCGCCGGCCGTTCGAAGCCACGCTCCGCGCCCCCTTCCCGGGTGGCCGTGTGAGTTCCAGCCGGAGGGGTCTGACTGCAAACGGAGCGAAGGCGTCTTGGCCATCAGCGCACCAGTGGCTCGGGACCTGGCCATCGAGCATGTGCCTGCCGCCCTCGATGCCCGCGCGGCGGAGGGCAAGTGGATGGGGCTTCCCGGTCGGGACCTCCTTTTCCCCAAGTATGCAATCCACAACAAGGCAGCGTACCAGGACTCGTGGAACGCAGAGCAAGGCGGCATTTCTAACAAGACGGTCAACACCGACGTCATCCATCAGAACGGCCTGGCCGAGTACGACGTGCACAATCTCTACGGATCCAGTATGTGTATCTTGCATTGTACCTGCGCGAGCTGACCCTTGCTGACGTGACTACCCCCAACAGTGATGTCGATCCAGTCCCGTCAGGCCATGCTAAGCCGGCGGCCCGGTCTGCGTCCGCTCATCATTACACGCTCCACCTTTGCAGGGGCCGGTACCGCTGTGGGGAAGTGGCTTGGCGACAACCTTTCCACGTGGGACCACTACCGCTGGGCGATCCGCGGCATGATGGCCTTTGCCGCCATCTACCAGGTGCCCATGGTAGGCGCCGACGCCTGTGGCTTTGGCGGGTCCACGACGGAACCGCTGTGCGCCCGCTGGGCCATGCTCGGCGCGTTCGCCCCGTTCTACCGCAACCACAACGAGTACCCCCCCTCCATCTCGCAGGAGTTTTACCGGTGGCCCATGGTCGCCGAGGCCGCGCGCAAGGCCATTGACCTGCGCTATCGTCTACTGGATTACATTTACACGGCCATGTACCAGCAGACGCGCGACGGCACGCCGCTGGTCAACCCCATGTTTTATCTCTACCCGGACGATGCGAATACTTTTGGCCTTGACCTGCAGTACTTCTTTGGCCCTGGCCTGCTTGTGGCGCCCGTCACGCACGAGGGCGCGACGAGCGTTGATGTGTATTTGCCGGAAGACGTGTTTTATGACTGGTACACGCACAAGCGTATTCAGGGCAGGGGAAGGCCTGTGAGGGTGGATAACCAGACTCTGACGGATATTCCGCTGTTCCTTCGCGGGGGTGTTATCGTCCCGGTTAGAGTGAAGTCGGCCATGACGACGGCTGAGTTGAGGAAGCAGAACTTTGAGCTGCTGGTCCCGGTGGGAAGGGACGGGACTGCGACGGGGCAGTTGTATATTGATGATGGGGAGAGTATTGAGCAAACGCAGGGGACGACTAGTGTGGAGTTTAGGTATGCAAGGGGCAGGTTGACGGCCAAGGGGAGGTTTGGGTTCAAGACGGATGTGAGGATTACGAAGGTCACTGTCATTGGGGCGGGCCGTGGCCGTGGGAAACGGGATGGGGAGGACGATGTGGAGAGTACCGAGGTGGAGGTTGATCTGGCGCTGACGGGGGACTTTGAGATTGATGTTGGTGGGCTTGAATGAGCTGGGTTGGTTACATGGCTGGGCGCATGCCAGAGTTTAGTGATTTGGGGTATGGTTATCCTGACGAGATACTGAAGAAAAACACCGAATATCGAATGTGCTCGGGTACGGAGGCTGTGTTGGTGAATCAAGATTGCTCAACGCTGTCATACCTGCTTTTGTACTTCCGAGCTGACGATTTTCAAACCTTTCTTTTCGAGCCAGTCTTCTCACGAATCATACTCGATCTCCAATCTCAACTCGAGTATTTTCAATAGAGGAAGCCAATGTTGAATCCATATGAGCGTGAGCTCTAGAGGACAACCCACATGCAGTCCTCCTGACCCCCCCAGAGTGAGGTAGGTCACAGAGCGACAACGGCGGTACAATATACTGAAACTTGAGGTTCTAACACGCGCAGTGGATACATGTAACCATTGAGCAGCAAACAACTTAGATAGCATCGCCTCTCACAACGCTAAAGACTGCTAGTAGAATACTAGTACTACTGCCTATTAGGCTATTAGCAGTATAACCCCGCATCTGGTCCTGATAAGAAAACCTTGGAATGCTCAACTTAACTACAACAACTAACCGTTGATGTGTACTTATACTTCACTTGCTCCCCAAGACGTCACCCGGATGCAAACTCACTGACAACCGGCATCAACCACCTTTCATATTCCTGCCCTGTCAACAATTCATCCATGAACAAAATGCCACCCTTCAAAATCCTCATCTTCACCCGCACAACCGCCTACCGCCACGCCTCCATCCCAGCCGGCATCCGCTGCATCCAGCGCCTCGCTTCAAGTTCCCTCTCCTCCTCCCCATCCTTATCCTCACCGCATGAATTCCAATTCACAGCCGACGCAACCGAAGACCCCACCGTCTTCACCCCCTCCACCCTATCCACCTACCGCGTAATCGTCCTCCTGCAATGCTCCGGCGACGACATGCTCCCCGACCCCACCCAACTGGACGCACTCCAGCAATTTGTCCGGTCCGGCGGCGGGGTGGTGGGAGTGCATTGTGCGAGTTTTGCCATGCGGGGATGGGAGTGGTATGGCAAGATGATTGGAGGGGTGTTTGCGAATCATCCGGAGCCGCAGCGGGCCAGGGTGAGGGTTGTGGATCAGGGGCATTACATCACCTCCGCTGGTACTACTCAGGCTACTACTGGTGAGGATGGTGAGGGTGGTGAGGGTATGGACGTGCAGTTGAAGGAGGGGAAGAGGATGTGGATGGATGAGTGGTACAATTTTACGTGTCATCCAAGGGGGACGCAGCCGGGGTTGCATGTGCTTCTCACGGTGGATGAAGGGACGTATTCTGGGGGGGAGCATGGCGAGGATCATCCCATCACGTGGTGCCATGAGTTTGAGGGTGGGAGGGTGTTTTATACCGCGCTGGGGCATTTTGATGAGGCGTATGAGGATGAGTGGTTTACCGAGCAGCTTCGGCGGGGGATTATCTGGGCTGCTAAGCTGGATAATTTCTAATTATGAGGGAGATGTGGGTAGCTTTGAGGGAAGGTAGTAAGGCAAGGTCGGTTGGAGACGGACGGAACGGCATGCGATGACGCATGGGAAGGGAAATAAATGTACCCTGTGTGTCTATATGTACGGTATGTATGTACGTCCCCCAAGCCCTGCTGAGGCTTTCGGAGAGAGTAAGGATATAAACTATGTACATGAATTGGTTCAAATCATATTTCTTTGGACGACTTCAAATATCCAACCCCCTATCCCATACATCCATCACGCCCTTAGAAAGGCGGGTTGGCGTTGGTCAGCAGCTGCTCAAAGTAGGCCTGGAACCACTGGCCGGCCTCGGGCGCCGGCTTGAGCGCGTCCTCGAGCCCGCAGTGGTAGTCGTAGCGCGCCGCGCTGGTGTTACTCGTGCCGTCCGACTCGCCGCCGGGCTTGACCCACACAAACGCGTCCTCGACCTCCAGCCCCGTGTTGGCCGTCGGCCGCATGCCGAAACCGGTGCCCACCACGTTGCACCAGTCGCCCCATTGGAGTTGGCCTGCGGAGCATGATGGGTTAGCTTTGAGATCATTGTGTGTCGAAGAGAGGAAACCGTGAGATTAAGCAGGTAGATAGTACGTACCGGTAGGCTGCTTGCCCGAACGGCCAGTGTCGGTGATGAAGTGGGCGTTGAAACCGGCCGCGTTCAGAAGCGGGCTCATGGCCTGGACGTAGTGGATCTCGTCGTAGTTGGGGTTGGGCGAGGTGTAGGACGGCGGCGACGAGATGTTCCAGGCGTTGTAGTTGGCAACGTTGGTAGCCAAACCGCGGACAGCTGCCGGCTTGCCCGCGTCCTTGTAGAGAGTGGCAAACATGTCCACGGCGGGCTGCAGGTTGGCGGGCCAGCCGAGCCACCCCGCGTGGCCGGCGTCGAGGTACATGGCCACGTTGGGCAGGTTCAGCTGCTGAATGGCGTACTTGGTCAGCTCCTTGTACGTCGCTGCCGCGTTGCTGCACTTGGCGACGCCCATGTTGGTCACCATGTTGGCGAGCGAGTCGGGCTCAATGACCAGCAGAATGCGGATGTCCGAGTACTGCTGGATGAGTTGACGGATCCGGTCAATGTAACCCCTGTAGTTGGCTGCGCCGCCGTTCGCAATTGCCCATTCGCCGTTGGAGGCCGCGGCGGCGCAGTCACGGTCGGGCAGATCGTAGACGACAAAGATGCCGGCATACGGAGGGTTGGCGCCAGCCTTGTTGGCGGCCCGGATGTCTGCCAGAGTCCCCGAGAAGAGGGTGTCGACCGTGACGTTCCTGTCGAGCCACTGGAAGCTCGGAACCTTGGCGACGGCAGAAGCCTTGGCTACCATTGAGCCTGTCAGGCTGGGAATGGCGAGTGTGTGGACCTCGGAAGCGTAGTAGCTGTTGGGCCACATCTGGACTCCCTGGAACGGGTTCCCGGTGTAGCTGGCGGTGGTTGTTGCGCCGCCTCCAGGGGCCGTGGTGGTCGATGTAGTTCTCACCGAAGTGGATGAAGTTGAACTAGTTAAAGTGCTGGTACCGCTGCTGGTGCTGGTGCTCCTGATGCTGGTGCTGGAAGTCCTTGTGGAAGAGGTAGTGGAGCGGGAGGAGGTGACTGCGGTGGTGGTCACCTGGCTATTCGGCAAGCACTGGGAGTACCAGGGGTTTTGGGCGACACAAGTGCTTCCAGACGCACAGCAAGTGGCGCCAGACCAGCCATTGCCGCCGCATTGACTCCTGAATGCCCCTTGTGTCAGCTTCGTGTGTTTGTATATAGACTTGCCGTGTGCTCTTACCAAACCGAACCGCAATTCTGGCGCTCCTCAACGATAGGCGCTGCCAGAGAGGCCACCGCAAGGGCGGCGGTGAGGAGGAGCTTCTTGGTCATTGTGGTACTGATCGAAGCCGCTGTACAAGCTGTCTTCAACAAGTGAATGACTGAATCTTGGTGCTGCTTGAGGGACGGACCCCAAAAGGCGGAATCGTTGTCTCTATATATCAGTAGTCCACAACAGAGCTGCTAAGAACTGGTATGGAAGCCAAAGGAATAGGGGATCGGACAACTGGACCGAGGTCCCGGCCAGCTCGTGGAGTCATGGTTCGGTGCGAGAGCATCGGTTGGCAAGCCCGAGCATCATCATGATGCCTCCCAGCCTTAGTAGCAGGGGCTTTGAGCTCTGCACAAAACCGCGGAGGGTCGTGGTCATCGCACAAGGGATACCGTCCCGATAATGCGATCGGTTCGGATCTGGGTCCTGATTTTTCTCCCGCCTGCATTCGTCTCCCGCGGATGCCACCACGCCGCTGGCTGCAAGAGCCCGTGACTTGGGTTATTTTGACACCCTGGCAGCCTTGGGTGATGACGGCCAGTTCTCCCCCTCAAGAATGTAACGGTTCCCCGGAACATCGCAACCCTCTTCCGCAAAAAGGTCGGTTGGCCCGGCCGAGCTGCTACCCCTGTCCTCGCCATGTTCCCCGCATGAAGAGCCGCGCCCTTCCCTTCGTGGATATCCAGGAACGTTGGCTTCCGAGATTGTGGGCAAACCCACTTTCAATTAACGATGGCCATCGAAACCCGGTTCCGCTATATTGGCCTTTCATGCTATCCTGGTTGGCGGAGCCTCTCGGTATTGTTTCTCATACACCATGCCGAGACTTTCCTTGGCTTGCCCTGCCATCAACTTGAGCTGCCGCTACATATTTCATGCTGCTCCACTTCCAGCTTTGGCTTTCCCGCCCGACCGTTTCGGTTGCATCCTCACGGGCTCGTCGCCCGTCGGGTACTCGTTCTTAATTGGTCTTGGCGGGTCGGGCATCACACTGATGAATTGTCCTATTACTGTCGCCGCAGTTAACTTGCTCATCAACTTTACGCCAGGCGTTGGTGTAGTAACGTTGTGTCGTGTCGAAATTTGAATCCCACTGTTCCCACATCAACCTCTGGCCGGATCGAAGGCGTTGGTCGACAGGAAGAACGTGGATAGAGTGAAATTTTGACTTCGAACTGCTGTTGTAGGTATCAGACATGAATTATGTATCGCTGCGAGGAAAGAGTTAGTGTCAAGTGAAATGGTAAAGTGCCAGACCTTTTCTTTAATTTCTCTGTTCCCATTCTAGGGGAAGATCGATCACGGCGGCTAGAGTTCTGCGAGAATGTAGCGTTAATGATTTCCATGACATGTAGAGCCGACTCCATTTTTGTAAGAGAAGGAAAGAATGGCCAGAATAAAGAAGCTTTTGGATTTGGAAAGGAAAGAGATGAGGACGCACTGGGCTCGAACAAGCAACGTTTGTGGGTGCATCTCAGTAGCTCACGAAGAAGTGCAGTCGCGCCTGCACCTCTTTGATTTCGGCTTCCTTTGCCCCTAGAGGGAGTCAAGTAGTCGCACTGGCTGCAGCTGAATGAGCAAATGAAGAGAAAGTACTAATAGACGCATTCACGAAACTTGAACTGACGCCATTAAGATTAGGGATGAACACACATAGATGCTTCCAACTTCACCTCATAGTGTAGCTCCGGATATGGGGAAGACTGGAATAAAACCCCTGGCCATGCTACTTCATGGCGAGAGCTTCTCCTGGGGGCTGCCCTTCAGAACGGACTTTTGGCGTACGGCGCGTCGGATCCAGATCACAATGGTCCTAATTACAGGCACGCGTGAGGCGTCGAAGGTTATCATCGCCCTTCGACAATGTTAATGCGGATTTGCCAACAGAACCCACAACTCCCCGCTGAGGAGGAGGGGGCGCCGCCCTGGCCGCCATTACCAACAGTCGATGAGACCACCATGGCTCTACCCGCCGTGGTGTTGGCCAGAGGCATGTCGGTGCTTGCTTCAGAGACATCAACCGTGATTTCATCGATGTTTTGAATCGGAGTCGCCGCCGCCGCCACGAAGGGGTTATTGGTGATGGCCGGAGCCGCCACCGCTGTCGCTGCCACTGCCGCCGTGAGGGGATGTTATTGTTGGTGGGCGCCACCGCGGTGTTGGTGTCCCGGGGGAATCAGGGGGATATTGGCTGGGACGTCAACCCCCAGGCGCTCGACTTGGGAGGTTGATTGATACCTAACTGAGCATCTTCCTCCTCCGTGTTCCAGAAGCCGTTCAGGTGGTCCCATGACCTGACCAGGTCCTCGTTTTTTTCGGCGCCACCTGTCCGGGTATTCTCGCCTCTACGGAGCTGAACGGTAACGGTCCCGGACTGCTTTTTCCGGACCGACCGCATCACTACCAAGGTATCCATGTGCATTTCAAATGCCACATGGACACCTGAGTAGCTCTTGGAGAGTATCAAGTCCGTGTTCCTCCCAAGTCTGGTGATCACATGGCCTCTGTCTTGTGCGCACTGTTGCACCGGTGACAGGACACTCGGTCATTGCATCTATGTAGGCAAGAGATTGAGGCGACAACTCGCTTCGAACTCGTCGCGTAAGCGTTAGGGGAGTGATGGTGACGAACTTGTGGCCGCTCGGCCATGCTATTTCACCCACTCTACCCAGGGGGGGTGAAAGTAGGAAGGACGAGTTGACTTATAGGGTCCAAGTCAAAAGAACCATCAACCAGGAACCAATTGTATGAACATGGCCGATATTACCAAGCTCAACCCCCTCACGATGCTCACCTCTATCTAGGCTATCTGGAGCATTTCACAATATGGATATCCCGTACATCCTTGGAACGCTAGTTTTTGGCCTGGGTTTCCTTTTCCTGGGTCGCTTTCGCATTTTCTTTACATTGCGGGATTTGAAGTAGACAAACTGGTATTATCAACAACCATGCACCGGATCTTGAGTGCTTGCAAGTGGAAGCTCAGGTTGCCAGGGGTCCCAGACGTCTTGCGTGGTACATCCCGTCAACATGACGATTCCTTGCGCACCTCATCTTGTCCACAGTTATGCCCATCACGGAAGTTTCGCTGATGTGATGATGTCAGTATCTTGGCATGAAGTGTGAGCGTTCTTATGTCTCTCTATATTCCCTTTTCTCCCCCTTTGTTGCTTTATTCTGCCAGTGCTGGCCCCTTTTCTCCTGTTTCCTTTTATCTTTTATCTCGTTCTCCTACCATCTTTCCTCTCTTTGAATCAAAATATCTCAGCGATGATTGGCTTTGACCGATAAACAGGAAGAAGTTTACCGGATTGTCATCGAAGGATATCTAATAAGTATCAGACAGACGTCGACATTACAAGATTCTGCAATACAGTGAGGTGGGGAGCGAAAGGAAAGTAAAGTTGCTGCACAGCAACATTATGCTCAAAACTGTTTTCCCCCCGAAATATCACACAGGCTATGCATAGCTTGACAGGTCAAAGACAGCTTGGACTATATAGGCTGTGTTACGTTGGCTACTAGTAAGTTCCGCCTTCCTCAATCGTACGGGAAAGGACGTCTTTTGCTTCCGTTTCTCATCCTAAAACAATACGACCACACTTTGTTGTCTAATTCTCCGATGAGAATCTGATAACGTCGTTACGCCAGTGTATTCAGGCAAGCAAGCTCCTCGCCCAATCAGGGCGGGCCCGATGTCTCGGCTGCAATCAAGGAGTGTGTGCGTGGGGTTCCTCGTTGATCTAAAAGGGGAGTCACCAACGGTCCAACTTCAACTTACCGAACACGCACCTTCCATGAGGAAAATCGCGAAAATCGCGAAAATCGCCGGTGGAAGGTAGTACTAGGCCTCGTCAGCTGCAGCCCTGTGGCAGACCGCGAAGCGCGCGTGTTGAAGACGCCATGTGGTCGCTTCAGGCTTTTGCCTTGCCGCTTGGAGATGCGTCACATCCCCAGGTCATGCGGGAACCCAATCAATGCCTGGGTCTTGGTCATTCGTCGGCAGCTGTACCACGCATTCCATGCCGATGATGCAGTGGCGCCCATACTCCCGACCAAGGCAGGCGGCAGGCCCTTCCTTGCGCATTTTGGTTGGTCCCCAATGCAACGACATGACACTGCCACGCCGTTTCAAATAGCTTCCTGTATAGTTATTAGAACATCTTCTTTGTCCCCAAATTTTGCAAGTTTGACGTTGTGCCAATTTGCATCGTTCAACCACGACCATGGCGCCGTCGAGACGACGCACCACTGCCCGCCAAACGCGCGTCAGCTCAGACCGCCTGGAGCAGCGGACTAGGAGCGAGTGCGGCTTCAACGCGGCCGAGTCCTCCCTGTCCAGCGTCTCGTCAAACCAAGGCATCTCGCGCGGTCGACACGCCATCACCACGCTACTCTCATATCTGGGCTCCAGCAACCCGCTCCCAGCCCCGCTCGAAAAGGACGATGTGGTCTGGCTCCTGGATAACACCGCATTCCGCGGCCCCGGCGGCATATGGCAGGCCGAGTTTGTCGCCGCGGCCTTTGACCGGGCGCCGTCGGCAAGAGTTGTTGATATCGTGGGCGACATTGCCAGCAAACTGGGACTGTCTAACGGACACGTCGAGGAAAGGACCATCGAGCGTCGCATCGCGCCGTTTGTCATGCAGATTCTCCCTGGAAGGCAGATTAAAGTCGACTTTGACGGGGTGGCACGCTTGAAGCTAGGTCCTGGAGGCAGGAACGGCATCAGCAGTGACTTGAAGCGGCTTCCAAAGCCGCCGAGGGATATGGTGGCGCGATCAAATGCAGTCGTGCCCCGTGGTGCCACAGGCATGCTCGAGATGAAGACCGTGTACGCGGAGCCAGAAGGCTGGGCCGTCATCTCCGGTATGGTGGCCAACGCTGGAATTTACACATTGCGAATTACTGATTCTCGTTGTCGCTCGCAGACGTCGACGACACTATCAAAGTTACACAGACCAGTGACCCCATTGGCATCCTGCGGTCAACCTTTGTGGTGAGTTAGCCCTTTGTTGTCAGTAAAAATCGAATAGCCCTGACGGTTTCGCGATGCGCACAGTCAGAGCCGGAGCCCGTCGCAGGCATGCCGGAGCTCTATGCTTATATCCAGACCGTCATCACTAATTCCGCGCCATTCTTCTACCTTTCGGCATCTCCGTACAACTTGTATCCTTTCCTTCGCAGGTTTAGGGATAACTACTACCCCCACGGGGAGCTCATCCTCCGCGACGCTAGCTGGTTGACTGTCTCCGGGCTGCTCTCCAGCCTGACGCTCGGGACAGAGAAGTACAAGATTGACAGGATGAGAAAGATCCGTCGCTGGTTTCCGCGGCGGAAGATGATACTCATTGGAGACTCGACGCAGAGCGACCCGGAGGCATATGGTAAGTGCAACTGGCCAAAGGAACTGTGGTGCGCCAATCTGACGGTGACCGTGGCAGGCGAGATATGCAGGATGTTTCCCGGATGGATCAAATTGATTCTCATACGAAAGGTTGCCGACATTGCCGCAGTTGGAATTGAGGAGAAGAATGAACCGGCGCGGTTTGAGAGGGCGTTTACCCGTGTTCCGCGGTAAGGCTGTCCCAGCCCGACAAGGGCACTACGAATCGGTGAACCAGACTAACATACGTGCAGTAAGGTGTGGCACGTATTCGAGGACCCGGCAGACTGCTGGAGGCTTGTCCATGACACGGTGCAGCGTGACGGCGATAGACATCATCACTAACCATCGAATCAATCAATACCCTGCTGGAACCCGAGGAAAGTAGCCGCCAAGGTGTCCCGTCAAGGTGCTCGAAATTCGAAATCGGATGGGTTCCGGATAGTTAGACGCTTTGTCTCGTCAACCCGGCACTTCCATAATCTTATCATGGAGCATCGCATCGTCCTCCATCCCTTTGCCCTCCAAACCGAACGGTAGGATGGACGTTTGAGGCGTTCTCCGGCTTCCGAGCATCCTCAATCCCGATTGCCGCCGCCGAAACACCGGAATCCGGGATAGAAGGGATCGGTCTTTTACGTCATCCGTCTTACTGCATGAAGGATCCAGTCCCCGCCTGTCAGCCCCCTCATTTTCCCCTCCTCACTTATAATTCCACGATTGCCGATTGAGTCCCGCAACAGGCCATTTCAGCTCATCGTCTTCCAAAATTCAAGACTCATTCCGAATTCTCCCAGGATGGCATCCGACGTCCCATCCAAGCGGCAGAGATCCGAGAAGGACGTCCCTTACAATCTCATATACTGGCCAGGCCTGCCCGGCCGTGGCGAGTTCATCCGACTCGCCTTGGAGGAAGCTGGCGCCGAGTATACCGACACGGCACACATCGAGGGCGGCGTACAGGAAGTGCTTAAATACGTGCAACAGAATGAGCCCAGCGACGACATCAACACACCACTCTTCGCGCCGCCGATCTTGAAACATGGAGATCTCGTAATCAACCAGACGCCAAACATTCTCCTCTACCTGGGCAGCCGTCTGAGGCTTTCACCGGATGCCGACGAAAACCCGGACGGCATGTACAGGGTCAATGGGCTGGTGCTGACGGCGCTGGACGGGTTGAGCAACGAGCCACACGACTGCCACCATCCCATCGCATCGTCTCTCTATTACGAGGACCAGAAGACGGAGAGCAAGAGAAAGGCCGAGGACTACGTCAAGAACCGGCTGCCCAAGTTCCTGGGCTATTTCGAGCGCGTACTCGCCTCCAAGGCCAGCGGCGACGGGCCCTGGCTTTATGGGGGCAAGTGCACGGTTGCCGATCTCGTGCTCTTCCAGGTACGTAACTGTCGCTGTTGATTATACCGACTATATGGGCATATTGGAAAGTAGTTCTGACATGATACTTGGGATTGCAGTGCGTTGATGGGCTCAAGTTCATGTTCAGAAAGGCCATGGCAAAGCTGGAAGCCGAGGGAAAACATGCCAAGGTCTTTGCCCTGCACAAGGCTGTCGCGGAGCGCCCGAGGATCAAGGAGTATCTGCAAAGCCCGCGCCGCCAGAAGTACTCGAATGGCATTTACAGGTACTATGAGGAGCTGGATTTTGAGCTATGATGGGTGGGTTCATCAGGTTCAGGTGCATGACAGGTCAAGGTTGCGGGACACTTGATGGAGCAAAATTCCAAAGTAGTACAGTACTACATCGGTAGCTACAGTAGCACTTGCCAGGCCGAGAATCAAAGACCTTATGTAATGCACCCTATCCGTATCTTCGTGTGACTTGAACACCGGGTGGCAGGTGCTACTGCAGGTAGGGGGCGGAGTTCTTGAACAACGTCCGGCCTCTTGTATCGACCTACAAACCTTTCAACACTCATTTCGCGTGCTCTTCATTTCTTTCAGACTTCACCCCAAAACGCTTGCAGCCGCGTCCCGGAAATGTGCTGCCTGCTCGATTACCAACTACTCAATTTGTGAAAGAGTCATACCTTGATATGGACACCCAAACGCCGGTAGCAGAGCCCGATCCCCCAAGTCCTCACCTAGACATGGGCCTGGATTCGTGCCGCCCTCCTGATCCGCTTTGCGACCGTTGCAGATCTATTGATATTGACACCATCCTGTCCCAACGGTACAATCACCACGAGATCGTTCCGCTCATGAAGCTGGAGCGCCTGCCGCCGGAAGGTTGTGCATTGTGCCACCTCTTTACCCAATACTGCGGCGAGGACTGGGGGGAAGGCTTGTTGTGCTCTGTTACCTGGTATGGCACGAGGAAATCATATTGGGAAAAACGGAAACGTGGTTTGGAAGACCAGCCTGCCGACCAGGCATGGTCCCTCTACTACGACGACGTCAGGATGCTCGGCATTCTCCCTACCCGCGATATCGATGACGTTGAGGCATTCTTTCACAAGAGAGGACATATTGCCGAGCCGACCTGCGCTCCATTTTCCCCGTTACAGGGACCCATCGCTCCTCGCTCTGTCGACCAGGAGGCCATTGATTTATTCCCTACTGCGAGGGTGGGTCAACGACTGCCAAGAATGGCATCATGGCATCTTTTATCCCCCCTCACAAGTCGATCCTACATGGCCAATTCGTCTGATTGATTGCAAAACTCGCCTTGTTATCGAGGTGGCGCATCTCACGAGGCCTTGTCCCCCGTTCTTAGCCCTAAGTTATGTATGGGGGCAAGTGGTGGACCAACCTGATCGCCCATCAGACCACAGCCAACCTCTTGAAAATCTCCCGAGAACTGTCCGGGATAGTATGGTTGTCACTCTTCGGCTTGGATTCCGCTACCTATGGATCGATAAATACTGTATCCGCCAGGACGATGAGGAAGACAAACAACGCCAGATCCGGCTCATGACAGGAATATACGGCGGAGCTCAAGTCATCCTCGTCGCGGCTGGCGGCTCCGATCCAACGTATGGCCTACCGGGCGTCAGCCGGGCTCGGCAATTCCTTCAGCCGCGCGTGAGGCTGAAAAATCGGACTCTGGTCTTGGGGTACGACTTAGGCACAATCAAGGACAGCGTCTCTATGTCAACATAGTCGAGTCGCGGCTGGACGTACCAAGAGGCCCTCCTCTCGCCACGCCGTCTCGTGTTTACGGACTAAGGGGTCTATTTCCAATGTGAAGAGTCCGCCTTCTACGAAACATTCAACGCACATTCGGTTCGGGGGAATGAAATATTCCCCCGCGTAAAGTATGGGGCGTACTCATCAGAAGTCGGGCATAGAATTCACGAGTACACTCGTCGAAAGCTCGGCAATCAAGCCGACATCCTCAACGCCTTTCAGGGAATTCCGGGTCACCTAGCACAGGGCCGCGCCCTCCCGGTGTATAACATCTGGGGGATCCCAATTGTAGGAAGGTGGCACTATAAGGACGGTACTCATCATCTCCCCAAGGACTTTCTGGCCGGTATCTGCTGGAAATTTGAACTGCCAAGTCGTCGACGGCACGGGTTTCCTTCTTGGTCGTGGGCTGGCTGGATCGGGACAGTTCGGTCTAGCTATGCCGAAAACGCTATCTGGAGCTCAGCTAGCGAGGACACCGATATTACTGTGTCCTTTGAAGCCCCCGACGGAATCAGAACAGAATTGTCCCAGATCGAGCCGCCACTGGGATCAGGCAGGAACAATGATCATCTCCAATCATGGTTCTTGACTGCCGTTCATTTACACTCCGAGCCGAGAATTTCCGTAGCAGAGGCCTCTCGGATGGTGAGGAGCTAACTGGGAGCACTGAAGTTCTCCAACCAGTGTCTAGTGACGTACTAACCAGCCAGATATGTTATCTGAGTGAGGTGCCTAGCTCGCCGAAAGCTCAGCTTCTTGGAATACCAATTGGTCTCGTGAAATTATGGGAAAGCGAACCGAGACTGTTTGTTTTAGTCGTTGAAAAGAAGACGGAACTGTGGGAGCGTGTAGGCCACTTTGAATGGTCGAATCCTGGGGGCCCGGCAGATTTCAGGTCGTTGATAAAAAATATTCACACCACGCGGACAGTGTTGAGGATTGGATAATATTAGAAATGCTGGATATTTCTCTTGGTCCTGAATGCTTTTCCTAGGAGTCTAGTTGACGATTGCGCGGCTTGCAAAGAGTGTTCGTCTGGATATCTCTTTGATATATACCTACTCGAATGGCATTGACCGGTAGTACGAGGAGCTGGATTTTCAACTCGAAAGGGTATCTTCATCAGTTCAGCAGCATGATTTCCAGTGGTCAAGATCGGCGGGAAACTTAGAGTCAAATTCAAAGGTTGTCCATCAGCATCTGTGTTTTCGGTAGCGCTTTCCAGGCCCAGCATCAACATGAAAGACTGCTCAATGTCAATGAATACTTGCTCATCGCGACCGGCTTCTCCTTGTGCGTTAGGAGTGAATTGTCATTGGTTTCGTGGCAGCACAAGGCTGAAATGGAGTTCGTGATTGTGACATGGAACTTGCAAGCCGCCCAAGTCAAGCTGATACTGAGATACTATTCTTCCCAGGCCCCTTGGCACAAGCATTCGTATGTAAGCACCTTATTTCAACAACGAGATTGCCAGGCCAGTCGGGCTTGCACCAGCGTGCACTTTGTGATAGTAGGGAATACAAGCCTCTGCAGGTACACGCATCTACCTAAGGTACCTAAGTCAACTCGATGAACGAGCACTTGCACTTATGGCCTGCCTCGCTTCTTTCGCATCGACCCGAAGCCGCGCAGCTCTGAAAATTGCTACGAGCCATTGGTTTCTACACGGTTCCGTGAAGTTACTACCCAGGTCAGCTGACCCAAAAGTTGCCTAGCAACACTCCAGGTCGTGAAAGGTCGAGATATGTTGGATGTTGGACCAGGTGACCTACTTGTTCCCATTTCATCCCAACCTTCATGAAACTTTCGCAGTGTGTGCGGCTCCGCTGCAAAAATGGGGCGAGTTGGGGGAGTTGCCCAGGCGACCTAGACAATGCTGCAACGACGACGATGTGTGCGAGTGCGAGTGCGAGTGGAAGGAGGGGGAAGTCTGGTATCGAATTGGGAGAGTCTGGTTTTCATCCCGACTCACCTCGCCCAACTTGTCTACACGTCCACGATGGAAGTTTAGGTATCACGGTGCACGAGATGAAGAGAAACGACATTGGGAAGGTTAATTACCTACTGGCAGGAGATTGAGGTGTGCACAATATGTCTTTGAAGCTTGCAAACTACCTAACCTTACCTGTAACGATGCAAGAAATCATGGAAGGCAACATTGGAACTTGAAAGGAGGGACGATGATGCTGGCCATCATCAGCATGGAGATACAAGAGGCAATGCATGAATGAGCATGATTTCCGTGAGCATCCATGCTGGAGAAGTCGGTACTACACGTCTCTGATTTTGCACGAGACATATAACTAAGTCAAATTCCATCCATGTCCCGGGTCTGGTACCAGTTCTTCGCCCAAAGCGGTTTCTGCCAGGTTTTGTGTCTACGAACGTGAATGCTGGAGCACAAAGCAAGAGTTTGTTGGCCACTGAAGGAAATTACAGGCTTTGCATCGACATTGAGACTTAAAAGCTTCCTGGTCCATTATTTCCATAGTCTAGTAACTGTAGGCAAGTTGTTCAGGTCGAGACATAGGCATAGCAAAGGGAACAGGTTTTACATGGAAAGACTGGTGGATCGAATCTCCGCCTCGATTTCCATTTCCATCGAGCTTTTGTCTGCCACACGGGAAGACCTGCTTAGAAGTTGGGACGTGTAGGCGAGGCCAGACTCTGGTTGATTCTACAAGGACAACGTTGGTTGCGTGAGAGGATATAGGGTCATTTGGTACTAAATTAGCTAGCATTGCTTGATGGATTTTGACCTTGTTCAGGCTTGTTGATGAGTGCCATATGCGAGTTTGTTTGGCTTTCCTTGGCTACCTACCTTATGTGCTTGGAGTTTCTCTTTGGTAGAACATTCCCATCACACCAGGTATCACTTCCCACCTCGATCTCTGGCATTGTGCAATTTCACTGTTGGTGTCTTTTAGTGTCTTGCTTTTAGGGGAGACTTCTCTTTCTTAAAGACTCATGCCCTGGAGAAGCTTGCTCTACACTTCTCAGTGTAGCAATGCTCAACAGTCTTTCTTACTTGAAAAAGGGGCACCAGTTACAATTATACCTAGAAGTCTCGCTCTTGTGAACTGAGCCATGATCCTTGATACAATTCCACTCTTGTGATCACTCTCTGGCGGTCCTATCTGTCTGGTGATGGCCAGGACGAGCTCACCATTGTGAAGTCATCACTGACTTGGGATGAAAGCCAGGGCAAGCCGTCTGGGAGATGGTGTAGCGGGTTTAACACTCGCACCTGCCTGCTTCCCTCGTCGTCGACACGGCGAATGTAAACATATAAACAATCGCAAACCTGCGAGAAGTAAACAAAGAAGTAGAGCGCCATGCGGTCCATGCTGGCTGTTTGCAAAATTTCGAAAACTCGCAGAGGGACCCGCGCTGGCCAGAGACCATTATAAAATCCCCCCTCCTCTCACCTCTCCCTCCTCTCCTCTTCCTTTCCCTCTCCATCGGAGTTTCGATTTGCATTGCGATCACAACAGACTTTGTCTATTGTGCCATCACAAAGCATACTCGCATCCGATTTCCTCTGCTCTCGACCATCGCTTGCGCTCGCTCTCTCTCTCTCTCCCGCTTTTCCCTTTTTCTCTCTCCGTCTTTCCCGCCCTCCCCTCCTTCTTCTCTTCTTTTCGGTCACGTTTCGGTCCGTCGCGTCGCCCACCATGGCAGTCCTGCTATCGGAGGTTCAGACGTACTACGGCCTTGCCGTGCTGGCGGCGATCCTGGTCGTCGTCCAGCCCTCTCGCGCGGCTTTCGATTCCCTCCTCGACTTGATGGAGGGCTTTGGTAACGTGCTCCTTGTTTCTTCCCCGATGGCAGTACTCTGCTGCCTCTTCCTCCTCCTCTTCCCCCTCCTCCTCCCCGACCGGGTCCGACCCCCGCCGGTCATAACAGATGCGGCGAGTGTCGCTCTGCTCTTCCTGGCGTTCCTCCCCGGTTTCCTCCTTTGGTTGTTCATCATGCTAGTTCACGATGTGGTTCGTAACGTAGGGATGTTCAACGCGTTTGTCGACTCGCTTCTCGCCGACCACGAGGTCCGAACGACACTCGAGTTAGAATACGCCAAGCTGCGGGCCCGGTACAACAAGCAGGTGGCAGCCATCGACGGCTTGAACAAAGAGGTCGCCGGCATTTGCAACGAGTACTACAGGCGCTGGAGGGAATTCCCGACAGTGTTTGTGCTGCGAAGTCATTGCTGGGTCAGGCCCGCCGAGTTCGAGCACGTTGAGTGGCGGCAACCTTGGACGGTCGTCAGTTTGGTCAAGGCTGCGAAGGCAGCAATCTGTCAGTCGCTTTTTCGTTTCTCTATTTCTTCATCCCAGCTTTGCCCGTCCGTTTTCTGTCGAGTGCCCGTCGCGGACACCCATCCCATCCAAATCTCAAAACTCTGGACGACTCTTCTCGTCTTGCTAATGGGTTGACACTGACACATCCACTCACACCGTCACAGTTCAAGGCGCGACAGATCCCAGAGTCGCCTTCTATCTCCGGCAAACCCGGCAACTGCGCGCGGCTGTTCAAGACAACCAAGAAAGGATTTGGCAACTTAAGCAAATCCTCGCCAACGAACGGTCCGAGCTCCTCGACTTCACCGACAAGATCGAAGAGCACAGGCACAAGCTGGCCCGCGAAGCGGCCGAGGCTCAGGCCGAGGCTCGCGAACGTGACAAGCGCTGGAGACAGGAGGAACGCTTGAGAACGTTGCCCGGCGGTAAGTACCTTACTTTCATTCTTCCTGTCTGTCAACTGCCAGTGGCAGTGCCCAGCGCTAACCGGACTTCCAAAAAAAAACAGCCCGCCCAGACTTGTGGAGGCTGCCGGCCCTCCCACCGGTTGATCCCCGGTGATCTTTGTGCCTCGTGTGCAGAGAGAACTGGAGGATCTCCCCCTCCACGCAGCCGCTCGCGCGGCAGGGAGGAACCCGATGGAGATGTGGTCGGTGCCGCCCACCCCAACGCCATCCCAGCCTCTCGGTGCGCTGCAATTCAGCAGCTTCGGTCGCCTCCCTCAGGTTGAGGCAAGCAGCCCGGTCCCAGCTCTCCCGCCGGCTGCTCCCGCTCCTGAGGTCCTCGAGACGACCGACGACAACGACAATCAGACTGCGCTGGTCCTTGCAGTGGAAGCCCTGTCCCCCCCGGCTCCTGCGACAATCGACTCCCGGGAGTCGCAGCAAGACGCAGTCTTGGTCGTTGCGGCGCCCGAGACGGTCGACATCACCATGGTCGACTACATGTCTGAGGCGGATGAGTCAGACGACGATGCGAGCATGATGGACTGGAGCATGACGGATGCGCCAGTGCTCGAGCTTGTTGAGGAGATTGAGACGGACCAGATTCTCGCCATCGACTATGTAAGCAATGTGTTTTCGTTGTTCATCTTCATCTCTTTCTTCTTACTCTTCTTCGTCTCAACATCATCACCATCATCACTTCTTCTTTTTCGTCTTTACATTTTCTTCATCGCATACCATCATGTTCAACTTCTGCATCTTCTCCAATCCCCTCCCTCCATCCCATCAAGCCCTCAGCTAACCCTCTTGTGCGCAGCAACCTCAACAACCCAGTCTTCTTCCGGCGGCGGAGGCAGCACTGGCAGCTCTGGTTCTCGCTCCGGCTCCGGCACCAGCACCAGTTCCAGTTCCGGCACCAGTTCCAGTTCCGGCACCAGTTCCAGTGCCAACGCCAACTCGGGTTGCGGCTCCCCCAACCTTCCCTCCTCTCGAGTGCTTCTCGCCGACCACACCGGTCAAGAAGCAGCCAAGAGAGTGGAGGCCCTTCCCGAGTTGCGCGGATCTGGCTGCTGCGCTGCCCGTCCTGCCCAAGAAGCTCAGCATCCCGGACCTCCCCGCGCCCGGCACGTCTCTCGCGGTCAACACCACGGCTCCAGGATCTGTTTCGGCAACAGCGATTCCCGGCCTTTCCCTCTTGGTCTCCTCTCTGGCCATCACCGCCACCCCCACGGCTCCGGTTGTTACGGCTCCGGTTGTTACGGCTCCGAGTGTCCCGGCCCCGACTGTCCCGGCCCCGACTGTCCCGGCCCCGACTGTCCCGGCCCCGACTGTTCCTGTTCGCGTTCCTGCCCGCCCGGTGCAGGTTCAGTTCGCCGCCTCGACCTCGGCTCCAGTCCCGGTCAAAGTTTCTGCACGCCCTGTCCAGGTCCAATTTCCGGCCCAGGCCTCAGCTCCGGTCGCAACTCGTGTTGTCCCTACTCCTGCTCCTGCCCCCACCCCTGTGTCGGCCCCTACCGAAGACACAGCCATGGAGCTTGAGGAGGTTCAGAAGCCTCGAGTTCCGGCTAAGGTCCCTGCGCGCCCGGTGCAGGTTAACTTCCCGGCAGCTCCTGTCCCTACCCCTGTGTCTGCCTCTTCAGATGACACAGCCATGGAGCTTGGAGACTCAGCCCCAACCGCCACAACGGCTCTTGTGCCAACCCCTGCTCCTCTCCCAACCACTGTGTCGGCCCCTGCAGAAGACACAGCAATGGAGCTTGGAGAGGCTCAAGCTGCTCCCGAGGCGTCCAAGTCAAGTCAAGAAGTAAGTCATCTTCAAGGTCCTCAATCAGACGTGCCAAGCTAACATGATCTCTTCTCCAACAGCCGGCTTCTGCCACTTCCGCTGGTCCTTCTCAGGACACGCAGTCCGCCAACCCGGGCTCTTCAGCTTCTGGCTTTGGGATGAAGCCGAAAGAGACCCGGTTCAAACCGAAGGTGCCGCAGCAGAGAGCGACAACATCGAACGCAACTGAGGCCAAGGCCGAAGTTGCCGCCAAGCCCTCTGCACCCGCTCCCTCCCGCCCGCGATACAAGGTCCCAACTCCCCCTCCGGCCTCTCCTCCGCGCGCTTCGGCACAAACTCAGGCCTCTAAGAATGAGTTTGTCCCCAAGACGCCGTCGCCGCCGAGGATGCCTTCAGGGACTTTCACCTTCACCCCGCCGCCGCCGCCGGTGAAGGGAAAGGGACTTATGTATCCGGAAGCTCGGGTTGGACCGGGGCGGCCACCTTCGCCGGACTCGGTGCCGAAGAAGGAGATCAGCGCAGCCGACCTCGTCTATCCTACCTTGCGCCAGGATCGTCAGGGACCGTCGTCTAATCTGGTGCGCCCAGATCACGGTCCGTCGGGGTCTCAGTCAGTGTTCAGCGTCGACACGCCCCTGTCTTCCAGCCAACCCACCAAGACAGGCTCAGCGACGAAGAAGTCTGGCGCTGACATTGACCTGGACATGATCGATCCTGCCTTGCGCGGAGGAGCAGACCAGGGCCCGTCTGCGTCGACCACCCCGTTCAGCTTCAACGCGCCGCCGCCCCCGCCGCCGCCTTCGACAAGCCAACCCGCGAAGGTGGCAGGTCCCGCGACGAAGAAGTCTGACACGGTAGTCAACCCCGCCCTGCCCGCGCCCAGCAACTCTCTTAAGAGAGCCAAGCCTTCCAAGCCTCGGACCGTGACGACAAAACCCCCTGCCACGGCAGAGTTCAACTTTGAATTCCGCCCCATCGCAGTGCCCAAGTCGCGGCTGGGCAAGGGCAAGCTCGACGCAGCGCCCACTCCGGCACCGTTCGGCCTTCCGCTGCTGGCGCAAGCCCAAGCTTCCCTCGGCTTGCTGCCCGACGCTGGACCATCGTCTTCCTCCAGCTCCATGCAGATCGACAACAAGCGCCCCGCACCCGAATCTTCAAGTTCCGCCTCTGACGAGGACGACTCCGATGCATCCACGGATGAGGAGGAGTTGGCCTTCTCTGGCGAGCGGCTGCGGCGCATCATGGAGCTGATGATCCAGCGCAGCGGCAACGTGCTGCGGAAGAAGAGTGTCGCGCAGGACTGGATCCTGAAGTGGCAGCGCGGCACCCTCCTCAATCTCGGCCAGCTTATTGGGCCTCAGCTCGACGACAAGCAGTATCTGCCGCACGAAGCGGCGCAGCTGGTTCGGACCTTCTTCCTGAGAGAGCTCCAGCGGCGTCTTGACGGTCCGTCGGCTTCGGTCAAGAATGATCTGCTCGAGCGGCTGTCCATGATGGCGGAGGACTATAAGCTCGAGCTGGGAGAGATGAGGATGGGGCCGGCGGATTGAGGGGATGGTGGTGGTGATGGTTTTTTTCGGTTCGGTTTAGGATCCTGTCGTGGAGGAGCAGCACACACAAAGCTCGCTGATGAACCGGAGTCTGCAATAGCGGGCGGCGATGGTGAAGGCAGAGCAGACTCTTTTGAGGAACTGGACCTTCCTGGGAGGGAAGGTGAAGGCAGAGCAAGACTCTCGCTGAGGAACCCGAGCCCGCATTCGCGGGGGAAGGTGAAGGCAGAGCAGGCTCTCTCTCTGCTGAGGAATCGGAGCCCGCATCGGGGGGGATGGTGAAGGCAGAGGAGACCCAGGCTGTCTCCGCGGCAGTATCATGTGGAGGAGGACATGGAGGCTCACTGAGGAACCCGAACTTCCCCCAAGAAAGGGAAGGTGAAGGCAGCCGTGGAGGAGGATACCGGTTCGGTTCGGTTCGGTTCGATTTGGTACTCAAGTTCGGCAACTCAAGAGTTTCGGCATCAAGGTTCGACAATCAAGATTCGACGGCTAAAGTTCGACGACTTCGGTTCGACAACTATGGTTCGACAATCAAGATTCGGCAACTTCGATTCGGTACTCAAGTTCGACAACTTCGGTCTCGGTTCGGTTCGATTCGGTCCGGTTCGGTTGGGATGGGTCGGGGTCTGGTCGCGGTGCATGGTCTCGGCTTCGGACGGGAGGATGGATGGTTGGTGTTTGGTGTTTGGGGTGTCGGTCTTCTGTCAGGGTATTGTTCGTTTGTCTTTTCCCGAGGGTCGTCGTGCTCGAGGGGGTCGGTGGGTGGGCTTTTTTTGGAATGTATACTTAGTACCCGAGGGTCGCCGTGCTCGCGGGAGTGGTGGGTGGGCCATTTTGTACTTTAGGTTTCTTTTCCTTGGTCGGGGGGTGGTGGTCAGTGGGAGGAAGGGCTGGGGGGAAGGGCTGGGGGGAAGGGAGGGAGGGGGGGTGGTTTGGTGTTTTGCGAATCTCATCATCGTTACGCACTTCATCGTCCCATTGTCTGATCTGTCTGTCTCGTCCTACGGATTGGTGGCTGGTGCCATTCAGGTGTTACTTGGCAACACATACATATGCACTTGGGCAGCTCTCTGCCTTACTCTGTTGATTTGCAAAGTCGTTCTCGCATGGTCTTCTCATGGAGCATTCTCCGGCTTATGAGCTCACCGATGGCATCAACACATGGATTGGTGGTGACAGTTGCACTAACGAGCAATTCTATTCATTGTGATGGGAGTCTTATTGCCTGTGTGATGTCAGGGACATCACCTCCCTACGACACTGCCTACATCATATACGTCTTGATACGCCTCTTGCTCCTTGTCAACCCATCTGTGTCCGCTAATGTAGTATACTCAGTATCTGACCCCCAGAACAAGATTACGCCGCCGGCCAGGATGACGAAGGCCCCTCGATGGGTTCCAATACGCAGGATACATCAGTTGCGACGTAGGCTGCGATCGCAAGGCTGCTTTTGCCTGCTCAATGACGGTCAGCTGGGCGTGAAACGCACCTTCGTCACTGCCAGAAGCCGAATCATGGTTCCAATTGCGGACTTCGGATTGCCTCTCACGAAGTGGCTCATGCTCTGCAAGTCTGGCCAATAGCTCCCGAAACCGCGCGGCAAGCTCTGGCTCTGTTGTTATCGCCGGATTGGTCTCGCACATCGTTGTTCCTGTGGATATTGGTACTGCGTTTGGAGAGGCAAGCGGTGCATTCCTGGGTGCGGCGGCCTCGTCCGAGCGAACAGTGCTGGAGGGCGAGGGCGGAGGCGGATGGTAGGAAGAGAGGCTGCGATTCCCCCGGTCCGCCTGACTTGCGCCGGGCGACCACAGTGAGTCGAGACGGTCACCTCGGTCACCTCAGTCGTGGGGCTGGGAAGATGCGCTGTAAAATGTACTCGAGGATGATACACTAAGGCGAGAACCTCCATCGCTGACCTGGTGAGGTGAACTCCAAAGAGATGGAGTGGGCGACCAAGCACGAGCAGATCCATCGTTGGACTGATCAGATGGATACCAACAAGACGGTGTTGGTGGTGTTGTTGGAGGTGTGAACCCTCGCACCGGAGAATCCAAAGCAGGCAGGTGGTAATAGGGGCTCGACGGGCGAGATTCATCATCAAGGTCTAGACCTGTGGGTTGGCATGGGGTAGCCGGCGTGACAGACGGCATGTTTCCTGCTTAAGATTCCGGTTATTTTGCCCGGGATCGAGTAGACTTTCCGGGCTTAGACGACTAGGTACACCTACAGAGACTTTTGCGGGTGCTATGCCGCCTGATCTGGTTTTAATGGGGAGCAGAAGGGAGAATCGCCTGGTGTCGAACAAGCAGATTGTTCCATTGTTCTCTTTGTCTGGGGCAGAACAACAGATTTGGCACAGTTCAAGGTCTCAGTTTCTCGCAATAAGTGACAAAGAAGCATGACAATATCCCATGATCAGCACATCGCCGTGACAAGCTCGTTTTGGACCGTTGACTTGATATTGAAGGTATCGTCCTCTGCGAAATCTGCGAAGAAGCATATTGAATGGATTGACAGCTTGCTGTAGCGTGAAGTTGCGATGAGCCAAGAAAGTGATACTGCTTGAGGCCTCGCCTATCAACCAAGTCAGTTTACCAACAAGCGACCTGATGCCCTCTTCGCCATCATGTAATTGTGCAAGGTCCCCTAAAGCGAGACTTTGCTTTTCGTTCAATATGATGCAGCTGCGCTTGGTTGGAGGTATTGATTGGGTTGGATCATTTATGACAAGTCCCAAGCTCATTTGTTTCGAGGAGGTTAGGTTAAAGTTGAGAGCTGAAACGCCACTTACACATCAGTCGCGACAGGGTGGGGCGCCAAAGTGGGCCCCAATGCCAAGTATGCCAAGGCCCGATTCCCGGCGAGCTGCTCCTTCGATGCAGATTCTCGTCGCAGCTCCCTCAACCAACAACGCTTCAATTCACATCTGATCAGCGACTTGCAAAACCCACAGTCCAAGGCTGTTACAAGCACACGACACGAAATGCCTCGGACAACCCGGGAGCCGCGTTCGCCAGCTCATTCAGCAAGTCGTCGGGCGCCTCACCAAGTGCCCGCCTGCCGCAGCGGGACACTCGTAATCACGGGCATCTCTTATCTCCCAACAGACCACCGATGAGTGCCTTGCCCATTCCACCCAACCGGCCTGCCAGCACGTGCATCACGTGTCGAGCCCGCAAAGTCCGATGCGACGGCCGCCGAGTGACTTGCAGCAATTGTGACCGCTTGAGCCTGCCTTGCTCGTACGACGGCAATGTTGGCGTCGATATCGTTTACGGTGACTCAGGTCACGGCACTGCAACTGCAACCGCCATCTCGGTACCCCGCCGTCGAGCCCGCCAGGCATGCCAAAACTGCCACGCCCGAAAGGCACGCTGCAGTGGCTCGTTGCCCAGTTGCGACCGCTGCCGTGGCCAAGGTCTTGAGTGTGTCTACCGCCCCACGAAGCGGTCCCTTCCGTTGCCGGGTCCTGCTACCACCGCTGCCTCCCCAGCCGGAGCCATCAACGACAATATTCAGACGGCCCTGAGCTCGCCCAACGACCACGGCACGCCGCGCACCAGGACTGCCAGTCCTGCCGCTACCCTAGGCCAGCTGGATCCCGGCGAGGCGCTTACTCTCCGGGCTTTTGACAACTTCTTCCGCCACATCCACCACATCCCGGTGTTTTCCTTTTTGCATCGCGCCTCCGTCATGCAGCGATACCATTCTGGATCGCTGGCCCGCTCTCTCGTGCTCGCCTTGGTCGGCATTACGGCCCTGCTCACCGACCTTGGCCCCGGTACTGAGGAGTACGGCAATCAATGTGTCGAAGAAGCGGTATCTCTGTGCTTAGCCGAGCTCGAAAAACCCACCATCCACTGCCTGCAGACGCTGGTCATTGCCGTCAAACATCGCATCCTCTCGAAGCGGTACTCGGGCGCCTTCATGCTGCATGCCATCGCCAGCCGTTTCGCCACAGCCCTCAGGCTGAATCACGAAAACCCAGAGCTCTGCTTCCTCGCGCGTGAGTCTCGCCGTCGACTCATGTGGTCGCTTTATATGATTGATTCCTTCATATCGGCCGGCCAGCGGGATCTGGCCCTGTGGCCTGATGCCGAACATCAGATCCATGTGCAGCTCCCCTGCAATGAACGAAATTTTGAGTTTGACCTGCCCGAGCCGACTGAGCCCCTTAGACCGCCGGCCTTGGCTCCTGGGGGAACCATCCCACCGTTGCCAGACGTGCTTGGTTTCATGGCTCTGCATGTCCGCATCCACTGGATGCGCACTCGAATCCTGCAGTGCACATCCAACGTGGCGGCCTCGCCATCCGAAGATGCCATAGCGATGCTGCCCTCGCAATGTGCCGATCTGGCTACCGAGCTAGAGGCTTTCGAGGCGAGGTTGCCGGCCTCGTTCCGCTGGTCTGAAGCTAACCTGGGTCTTCGCACGTATTCCCCCAGGCTGGCCATCTTCATCATGACCCATGTCTGGTGGAGGCAATGCCACCTCGACCTCTACCGCCTCTTTCTCCCCGGCTTGAGGGAAGCGCTCGCGCCGGCCGCGATGCAGCAACTGGATCCTCATTTCGTTGCGCACAAGCGGCGGAGCTGCTATGAACACGCCAGGGCCATGGCCGACATGTTTGCGCAGCTCCTGAGCCTGGGGAGCAGCGTCCCCGTCACAGACATAGACCTGCCCGCGTGTGCCTTCCAGTGTTTGAGGGTCTTGTACCACTGCTTGCAAACGGAGGGGCCTGATCATGGATTCACTCCAGAACGAGTGCAGGAGCTCGCCGCTGTCTGCCTCAAGACCGCTCGGCAGTGCACCGCCGGGCCGGCGTCTGCTAGCATTGTACGTCTTCTTTTTTTTTTTTTTTTTTTTTTTTTTTTTTTTTTTTTTTCGGTTTTCTCTCTCCCAAATTGTTGTTGCATCACAGGGACTTACAGGCGATACCCCAGCAAGCCGACATCGAACGGCTCATTGCAAACGGGCTGTTGCTGCCCGAAGATTCCCCCGTTTGGCCAGGCCGCGCTCGTGGCTCGGCCGTCGCAGTTGGCATGCCATATCTTGATGAATCGATACCCAATGAAACTCCCGTAGAGTCTTTTCAGCTGCCTGTGGCAGCACCAACAATCGGCTCCACGGCTGCTGGAAGCGTGCCCATGACGGAGACATTGGTAGCCAGCGCAGCTCCTGCTTCTCAGGCCAGCGTAGGAACAAGCGCGAGTAATGCGTTTGAGGAAATAGCGGACGGGTTCAACTTTGGCCCCGATCTGTTTGGGCCAGAGTCCCTGTCGGCGTTTCCAGGCTGGTCGACCATGGGTCATTTCCCTGGAAGCAGCATGTGACCAACTGCGTGGACTTTGGCGATGCTGCATCAGGTATACCAGTAGTTGGACTTTGCACGAAGGGTTTCCACCATTATGAGCTTCTGGGCCGTGATGGTCAGGATGTCTTGAGCCCGTCACGCCATTTGCTGCTCTGATGTCGCCATGCCGCGTGCTCGTGGGGGTTGCATATTTAGTGCGCTGTGGCGGTCTTACAGGGACGAGGGGAAGGGAATTCCAGGTCTCAAATGACTAACGACAATCCAACGACGAAATGATGCGGATGAGGGAGTTATATACTGGTAAAACATTACATTAATCATGATAATACATCTTAACAGCTCATGTACATCGTAAAGATCATCATGTACCGTATGTACAGCATGGTTTCCATCCTGGCGTATCGTCTTGTCTCCGAGAAGAGACCCGATCCGAAACCGATGCCCCACTCCCGGACCCCGCCCCTCACCGCAACAACGGGGTATTCTCCGACGGACCTTCCGACTCACGGCTCCCTCTCCGGGATCCCACGGCCACCACAGTGACGCTCCCCCGGCCCGAATCGACAACGACCTTCTCCCGGTAGATCCAACCAACGCAGACACCCGCGCCAGGGCCCAGCACTGCCGACGCGACAGCCGTCAGGACCGCCCCCCGCCACCCAGCCTCGACAAGGACCCAGTACAGAACGGTGAGCCCGATGAAAAAGACGTTGATAATCACAAACTTTGTCATGGCGCGCGCCATCTCCCGCCGGTCGTCGGCTTGCCTTAGGACATGAACCACGAGCCAACCGTGCGCGAGGACTGAGCAGACGATGGGCAGCAAGTAGATGCCTACCAGCGTCCGAGGGGAGGACGCGAGGTGCATGCTTTCCTGCCATGCTGTTGTTTGATGCTGATCCTGGTCCTGGTCCTGGGCTTGGTTCCACTTGAGCTTGTTGGAGGTGGCCGCCAGCCGGACCAGCCGGCGTGTGAGGGAGACCCACACGGGGAAGAACAGCCATGGTAGTATGGTGGTGGCTGGGTGGTGGTGTGCAAAGATGAGAAGTGTGATTGAGGGGATGATGTACCCGATTGCTATGCTGACGGGGATGGCTAGGCTCTCTGCGGCGGGGGAGACGTGGTGGCGCGTTGTCTTCATGTTGTCGCTGGCTTCAGCAGTTGGAAGGTTGAGGTTGGACCGTGAGTGTGAAGTGGCCCTGGCGCGGTGCAAAAACCCCGGAACAACCACCAACTCCCAGACCAACGCGCCGGCCGGTATCAGCAAGCTGAAAACCAGCCAAGTGCCCGTCGGGTGCCGCGTGAGGGGCGTTGCTGTGCCGGCGGGCCGCGCAGCCTCGAGGACGCACACGGTCAAGAGCCCCGCGATGAAGGAGAAGACGAGGTCGGCCATGAGCGCGGCGCCGCGGAGAGAGGTTGCTGCGGCTTCATGGACGAAGCTGACCAGTGCGCAAGTGGGCGCGCCAAGTAAAGGGATGTGAGAGAGGAAGGGCAGCCGCGAGCGCGCGTGGCATTGGCTGTAGAGCATGGCGATGTTGGCGTCGGACAGGCCGTGCACGAGTAAGGTGTAAATGGTGAGTATGGAGAGGAGGAGTGGCGGGATGAGAAGGTAGCGGAGGGAGAAGGGGTGTGCACGGCGTGCTGCTGCCGCTTGCGCGGGCGGGGGGTGTCCATCTTGGCTTTCGTCTCTTTGAGGTTCGAATTTGAGTTGCGTGCGCGAAGTGAAAAGTGAACTTGGTGAGGTTCGAGAAGCAGGGATTCCAAGTTTTGGTGTTGTGATCGCGTGCACTGTCTGGCTGACCGTTTTGGTCTTGGCAGCTGGGTCCACCCGAAAGGTCCCTTGCAGCCAAGATTTTTGGAAAAGCAAGTGCGGGCATCAAGCTTGAATGGCAGGTGTGGACCGTGTGGCAACTGGCAGCCGCTTCCTGTGATAAACTTATCCTGACTTCTGACTTGCAAGACCTCAACGCGCCTTTCTCCTTACACAGCTCCATGCTGTAACCGTGTAGGATACCTCGTCCTCCTGCTTCAAATCGGCAAGCCACACAAATAGTAACTTGATCACAAAAGCTCAACCAGCCATGTCGATGGTTTCAGGGCAAAGACCGCTGACCCACTTCGATTCCGACTCCCGAGCATGTCGCGCAACTTGGATAGGTACGTAGGTATGTGTTTCTAATTCGTTGTATAACAAGGAGATTCGTGAATACCCCCCGGGTAGCTGTGGAAGGAATGGGGTTTTATGAGTTATCGGGGTAGTTGGCAGGCAGGGTACTTCGGAGGGGAAGAGGTCTGTTAGTGCAGCCCGTTTTTTTGTATGCAAAAATCATCCTCTCTACTACCCCTCTTAACAGACCTGCTAGTCTTCTTGGATTTCTCGCAGGTGCATCCCGAAACGCTCACATAAATCACTCAATCAACAATCTCTTTTAATCCTAAGCCACTCGTCACAGTGTCCAGACACTCCAACGGATAGCGTCTAAAGACCGCGGTATCGACGCCCCTCAAGGTCATGTCACTGCCGACGCCCCGGGTTGAGTACCGGGGCACAACATACACACCCCTTGCTCTTCGGGACTCGAAACACGGAGCGAACAGGCACGGTTGGCTCTTATTCTTCCACCCTCGGGAGATGACAGGGGAAGTAGGAGAACACCTTCCACTCATGGATGAGATCGGGCGATAGGCTGCCTAAGCCCTGAAGTTGAGACAGCGGGTGGGGCCGTTCTCTTCTTGCCGGATTCCATCCGGTGAGTTACCAATGCACTCTCTGGGAAGTCTTCTAAGAACTCTATCTGGTGCGGCAGCTACCGCCGATAGGGCGGTCAGACGATGGGGCCGTCGAGGTACAATACTCCGTACTGGGAAGTTCTCCGGATGCGAGACAGGAGAATGATTTCAGACCCATTACAGTAGACGTTGGCAGGAAACGGCAATGCAGTGCTCATAGCTCCGCTGCCACCAGCAAGGGCGCCACCAGTCCCGGCCTCGTAATGGGTGCACTGCTATGCGGAGACGGGGCCGCCACATGTCAGCCAAGTGAGTAAGACCCAGCATACGCGTCGGCCACAGGCAGTTGGTCTCTACCCCGGTGTATCCTTGATTCATCATCGAAAACGGGCCAAGCTGCAGGGTTGGACTCGGGTTGGCCGAAAGGGTGGCTGATGTAATCGATGTCATGACAGAGAACAAGCTAACATCGATTTATCTTGCGAGAAGTAGGTTGGTTGAAACCGACTACTGTCCTGAACTCTGAAAGAATGCAACCACACTGCCAAACCACAGAGGGCAAAGGCTGGCAAATCCTCCCGAGAGCTCCCCTCGCTGGGCGAATAGGAGCACATGTTGCTGACCACATCGGACTTACACGCCAGCAGAAACCGAGCACCTCCACTACTGGAGCATCATAGACAACTAATAGGGTTTAGGTGGCTGCCCTTCCGGCTTATTGGTGCTTGACAGCTACATCGGACGTCAAGGAAACAAATAGTTGGGGAAAGAGACCCTAAGATGCCATCATCAGTTGCACAAAACAGGCATCAGATCGTTCCTGGTACGTGTGCCTCAGTCGGGGCTGTTTTCGAGCGACTTCTTGGGTGCTCCGGGTCTGCACCTGAAGAGCTGTTGACCTCCGCCTAAGAAGTTGTTCGAAAACAGCCCAGGCAGACATCAATTTCAACGCTCGCCGCCCTCACCGTCTTTCAGCGAGAGCCACCATCATTCAATCCCCATTCAAGTTCGGGATCTGGTGGTTTGGTGGAACGGTCTAAACCACTGGCAGCCCCTGAGTAGCGTATCCATATATATATCTACTACTATATACACCCACGTACGCGAACGCAAATACTCGAAGCCATTCTGTTGTGCCCGTCTTGATGGCGACCATCTGCGATTTATTCCCCGAGTACCGCTCCACAACCTTGCTCGACGACCTGCGTCGGAGCGAGTACGACTACCTCGACGCCAACCACCAAGTCTACCTGGACTACACCGGCTCCGGACTCGCCGCGCGGTCACAGCGGCAGCACCACGAGCAGCGGCTGTCCCAGTTTCCCTACGGCAACCCGCACTCAATCAACCCTTCCAGCGCGGCCGCCACCGAGGCGATTGAGCGGACGCGGGCTAGGATTCTTGCGCACGTCAACGCCTCGCCGGCCGATTATGCCGTGGTATTCACCCCCAACGCCACGGGCGCCGCGCGGTTGGTTGGGGAGGCTTACCCCTTCCGCAAGGGGACCAGATATGTCCTCACAGCGGACAACCATAACTCGGTTAATGGAATCCGCGAGTTTGCCAGGGCCAAGAAGGCTACCACCGTCTACGTCCCCCTGGCGCAGGGGACTGATTTGCGTGTTGGTGAGAAGGATGTGCTGGCCGCGCTGGCGCCGAAGATGAAAAGGGGTAAGACAAGGCAGCTGGTTAAGTCGGCTCTCAACTGCCGTGGCGGCATGCTCGGGAGACTTGCTTCATCTTTGCCATGTCACCATGACTCGAACCGTGACCGCCAGGTGAAGAAGAAGGGGCTGTTTGCGTACCCGGCGCAGAGCAATTTCAGCGGCGTGCAGCACCCACTCTCATGGGTGTCCCTCGCGCAGCAAGCCGGCTACCATGTGCTGCTCGACGCGGCCGCATTCCTCCCTACCAGCCCGCTGGACCTGTCCGGCCCGGAGGGAGTCAAGCCCGACTTTGTGCTGATCAGCTGGTACAAAGTGTTTGGCTACCCGACAGGGGTGGGATGTCTGATTGCGCGGCGCGATGCGCTGGCTGTTTTGCGGCGGCCCTGGTTCTCGGGGGGGACCGTCCAAGCCGTTGCCGTCAGCACCACTGGCAGTCCTCGACCGACGGTTACTGGTGACAATGCTGGTGCTGCTGGGCAGCACTTCATGGCTGAGGGTGAGCAAGCGCTTGAAGACGGCACGGCGAACTTCCTGTCCATCCCGGACGTGCATTTCGGACTGGACTGGCTGGCCGGGGTGGTCGGGATGCGGACCGTGCAGACGAGGGTGCGGTGTCTGACGGCCTGGTTCCTGGCCCGGCTGCAGAGCGACGAGATGCGCCATGCTGACGGCAGGCCCATGGCCCGCATCTACGGGCCGAGAAGTATGCGAGCGCGGGGAGCCACGGTCGCTTTCAACTTTCTTGATGCTAAGGGGCGCGTGGTCGACGACGGACTCGTGGCGCTCGAGTCGGCCGCTGCAGGCATCTCGCTCCGCACGGGGTGTTTCTGTAACCCCGGTGCCAGTGAGCGCGCGCTGAGGCTGGATATCAATGCGATTCTGGAACGGCTGGCTGCTGCTAGTGCTGGTAAGGAAGGGAAGTACGACGGCTTGGGTGAGACTGAGTCGATCAGGGTTGCTGGGCGCTTGGCCCCTGGCGCGGTGCGCGTGTCGTTTGGGCTCGCTTCGACGAGCGCCGATGTTGATGAGTTTTTTGCGTTTGCGTGCGAGACGTACAAGGACCGCGTAATTGCGCCCATTGGGTCCAACTTTTCCGATGGCAGCTTTGAGAAGAAGCGCGGATGATGGATAACTCAGGGGCGAAACAACGCTGCCTTCCTTGGCGGTTCCAGACGTTACTCGTGTTGAGATTGTTCAAAATAGAGATTACTATATAAAGCTGTCGTTTAGCAGCCTATCACTTACCAAGAACATGGTTTCATGTGGTGCTCGTGTTGATCTCCATATCACCTGAACGAGAGAAAATACTGATCCTCTGATGGACTGATACCAATAAGGGATCAAGTTGCACAAAAAGGGGGGAAAACAGATTTACACACTGCCGGATACGGTATTGTACCAGTACTTGTATGGCAGATGTGGAATTGTTTATTTGGTAACCGAGTTCTGACCATGTATATGTCAATGTAGTACTGTACCTATTGACAGACATACCCCTGGTCCCTGAAGCAGTGAATCAGATACATGAGAAGGTGCCACAAGAACGGGCTCGTCCCACATTGCACAATGCCGTTCCGAACCACGTGGATGCCAGCGGGGACCTGTCTCCGACTCGGCCAGCTAATAATAGCAATCACCAAGGGCTCTCCGCCCGTTTCAAATTCAGGGAAGGTATGTACGTATCAGTACCTATGTGCAGGATGCCTGCTTTCGTATTCCTCCCAAGCACCACCAACCACCCAATGCCTCAAGCAAGATTCGGAACCGCCCAGGGGCTCCACGAGTCAATGTTGAAGCTGTGGCTCTGCGTCGAGCGGAAGATGTTTGTGTTGCCCGCATTAGGGTTATTCAGCAGGAACTTTCCAATAAACGCATTCAGCTCGCTGCCCTGCTGGGAACTCGGGAAGCTGCAGTGCGAGTTCCCGCCAACCTGCGAGTATCCAAACCGGTCGAGCGCGCCCAGGGCCTGCCACTGCTTCCGCGCAATGCCCATGCAGCCGTAGGTCGACACCTTGCCGAGCCACTCCATATCCACATTCTCCATGATGTAGAGCGGCCTCGGCGCGATGAGGCCCGCGAGCAGGTGGTGGTCGAAGGGCAGGCTGTTGACATTGTTGACGTGGCTGTTGAAGTTGGGCGAGAACCACACGTTCTCCTGCACAATCTGCACCGCGTCCTGCACGTTGTCGCCGCGGGCCTTCTGCCACGCCGCGATGCGCCAGCACCCGGCCCCGCCCGCCCCTGACTCTTCGGGCAGTGTCAGCGCAATGCGCGGTTCCAGGGCCCCAGCCACCATGGCGCCCTTGCCGTTGCGCGAGCATCCCGTCACGCCGATCCGCGCCGGGTCAATGTTGGTTTGGGCCCGGGTGAGCTCCAGAGCGTCCAGGATGCGCGACACGCCCCATGCCCAGGCCGTCAGGGCGCCCGCGGAGTGGCCGCTGCCGTAAAGATCGTAGAACTTGCCCCTGCCGCGCGAGGAGCCGCCTTGCTGTTGGGCAATCTCGTCGTTGTTGAACAGGATGGTGGCCACGCCCGCGGGGACGGGCAGGCCGCCGAAGGTGCCGAAGTTGATGATGGCCGGGTGGGGCCCGCTGCCCGAGGGCCGGTTGTTGATGGTGACGGAGAAGGAGATGGACTTGCCGCCCTCGGAAACGCTGATGCTCAGCGTGCTGCCCGAAAAGCTGGCCGACACGGATGCGGGCTTGGGCGGCAGGGTGCCCAGCTCGTACCGCTGGAGGAGTTGGCTGATCTCGGCCTGGCGGCATGTCCAGTCGGCCTTGCTGGTGACCTTGCTGCCTCCGTGGAACGTGAAGGGGTCGTTCAACGCGTTAGAGACCGGGTTGCCCAGCCCGGCTGGAATGGCAGGGCACGCCGTGGGCCCTCCGCCTGGTGCCGTGGATGTCGTCTTGCTGACAGGCGGAGCAGAGGTTACAGTAGATGTTCTGAGCGTGGTGGACGGGGTGGGAGGAGAGGATGTTGTAGGGCCACTCCCAGGAATGCACTGGTGGTACCATTGGTTCTGCTGGAAGCAGTAGGCGCCTTCGACGCACACTGTCGGCCCTTGCCAGCCCTGGCCACCACACTGGCCCCAGAGACTCTGCCGTTGTTGCGCCTGGACGCCAGCAGCGCGTAGGGCTACTACGAGAAGCGAAGCAGCTGTAGGGGTGAGCATCTTGATCTTGCGGTTCGGAGGGGATACAAAGGGTTGTCCTGCTGATCCTCCAACTGTTGAAAACCAGAGCTGGCAGTGTCATCAAGACTCGACCGTCTTTTATAGAGAAGCCGTTCTTCAATTCAGCATGGCGTTTCTCGGTGCAAGAACTAGCTCATCCTCGTCCATGGCCATGATTCTCCGGTTCTCCGACACTGGAAGTTGGTCCTCCGAATATAGTAACATCATCGGTTTAGGAGAGAGCTGTGAAGTTAGCGCACCTTACCCATTCGGTTCCAGTCAACCATGCGGCTGCAAGTCTGTGGTTCTCGAAACCCGGTTCAGCACCGGCCGAGTGCTCCGTCCGTTCAAGCGGGCGTGTCCAGTCTGCCGGGATTGCATTTAGCCTGAAATCTGGAGGGACTGGCGGCGACTTAGATGCCCTGGGACACCGGAATCGCCAAGACAACATGCCCGGGTGTGCCATTGTACGTAGGTATGTGACTTATATACCGAGCATGGTATTGTTCTCGCAGGACTCACCGATCCTAGCATAGGTACTGCAGGGCATACAACCGCCCTGCGTGGCCAGGCTGCTTTGGAGACTCGTCACGGTATCGATCTCTGTAATCCAGTGTCAGCCGTCGATCCATGATAGCCCAGCATAGCGAAGGAGTCAGGTATGTAAGCCTGATGCGCGCCGCTGTCGACATGTTAAGCCCAAAAAAGACGTCAGGAGCCACAACATCCGACCGAATTCCATGGTAACCTTAGCACGCGCTAATAACGGTTGAGTTACCACCCTGCGCTGTCAAAGACGTACACTAGCACGACAACCCACGTGTGCAGTTGGGACCTAGCCCGGTAAAAATAAAAAGGTTGGAGATCCAAGAACCGGGACCCATGATCCTGTTCCGTCGGATGCTTCCGAAAATCAGCACGCCTAGACGAGAAAGATTTGAAACCAGGCAACTCCCGTCAATTTGTAGGTTCCGTTCTTGAAAGGGGAAGGTAGAATGTGAAGTCCTTTCCCAGGAGGTATTGGCACCCAGTTTAGTGGACCCCTAACAAACCATGACCACAGTGTGGCAGGGGGGTATGTATGTAGTCGGCTCTGTTAAGAGGGGTAGTCGAGAGGAAATTTTTACAGATAGAATTCTGACTACACTAACAACAACGAGTCAACGACAGTCCTTGCACAGTGCATGCGTTGGATGAACACAGGCGAGGGATCGCTACATCTGACGAGTCATCTATGTAAGCTACACTGAAGGAGTCGCCGACCTCTTGGTCACCTAAACACTGCTCGAACACGCTGTCCCGTCATTCCAAGTCGAAGCGCGTGTCTGCCTTACTGTCTGCCTGGGCTCACCTATGTCCAAGTGCCCGGGCCGTTTTGCGGACAGCCTGATTTCCATTAAAGTTTCACTTGCGCGCGGGGCAATGGCGCTGAATGGCCTTCGCTCGCGATCGCGTCTACGTTGTGCGGCAGGTTCTCCCTGTGGTTGAGAAAGTGTTCAGCTTGCTGTTGTTCCACCAGAAACAACAAACCGTGAACCATCGACACTTGCCTACGGAGTTTGGGGCCAAAAATGTTGGTCACCCTCCTTGCTACCAGGTGCTGCCAAGCCTGTCAACGTACATAAGAAGCTACGTACTGTGTAGAGAGAAAAGTGACACAGTGTAGGGAATTTTCTATACAAATACTAGCATTTGCTCGTAAATCTCACTAGAATTGGGGGGCACTGGGCATTGAAGTGGCCCAGTACGTCCGTAATTGACCCAGTAATTGGCCTGAACGTGAGCTGACTAGGGTGGCTTTTAGTGGGTGGCTCACAGGGCTGTGAGAAGTTGAGAACCTCACTGTATTGGGGTCTTGGCAATCTTGGCAAGAGGGAGACGACGAACACTTTTGGCCCCAACCTCCGTATTGCCCATCTGACTACAGCTTGGTCCGGTACTAGTACTAAGTCGTCCCTACCTTATTTATTAACTAAGTGACTAAAGTCACCGTTTTTTTCTTGTATGCGAACGAGAAGCGATGCTCAATCGACGACGTTGCAGGAACCGGCGACTGCTTGGAGCTGTAAATGTAGGCTCTGCCGTTATCTGTCGTCGCGAGTCTCACGACCGGGACAAGGGGCCAATCTGTGGGTCCCAAACCGCCCCTTCAGAAGCGGCATCACACCTACGTTGAGTTCGGCATCGAGGAGCACTCAAGGTCCATGCATTCAGGATGGACCACGTGCAAACTGCTTCTTGAGGCTACAGGTAGCATGCTCCTTGCTGCCCCTGGAGAAACCATCTCGTCCATCTCAATCAACCCTTTCTCTCCTGATCGGCCGTTCTCTATCTTCGTGGAGATTAAGAATAGCAGAGCATGTGGTTTTCACATCGAGTTCTATACACCTCAAGGTTTGCAACCCCTGTGATACAGTGATACATCCATGGACTCGTGCTGACCTGTGCCGGACACGTCTATACTTATCAACCCCCAGGATCCCCAAAACCTTTTCCATACATAGACTACGCTCAGGCGATATCCCCGACTGCAGGTGGTGAAGAGTGTCTCAAGTGGGTGGGTGACTCAATTGCGCATTGCGAGACCAACCACCCCTGCTGCCAACTCCCTAAACAAACATTGCTGCCGACGCGGGTCATCGACGTTGGGTCCGAGACCCAACTCCCCAGACTCTATATATCTCATGGCGAATCTGGCAGGTTTGCCGCCCTCAGCCACTGCTGGGGAAAAAGGAAGCCCCTTACGCCAACCAGGGAGTCACTGGCGAAACTACAGCAAGCCATCCCAACCGAAGACCTCCCGCCGCTATTTCATGACGCCGTCATCCTGGCACGGCGCCTGCAGATTCCGTACCTTTGGGTGGACTCGCTCTGCATTATGCAGGACGATTACGAGGACTGGGAGCGCGAGGCCGTGAGAATGGCCAGCGTCTACTCGAATGCTTGGGTCGTTTTTGCAGCACACACAGCCAAAGACAGCTCCGAGAGCCTGCTCTCTGCGCCCCGCTTGCCAGGCACGCGGAGCGTGGCGATGGAATGCGTGGGCCTGGAGGGTGTGCATGGCACCATCCACGTGAGGTATGCCGGACTCGGCGGCTGCGATTCGTTTGACAGGACCGGAGGTCACAATCGTTGGCGGCATGAGGAACGCTTGCCTCTGGATTTCAAATTCTTTGAGCCTAGCTTGCTCGCGAATCGAGGATGGGTGTTCCAAGAGCGGATCCTGGCGAAAAGGACGATCCATTTTACACACTGGGAGGCCGTGTGGGAGTGCGGCACCGAAATCCGATGCGAGTGTGGGTTTTCCCCGGCACCCAACTGGCACGGCCGGACGTTTAAACCCAACTTCATTAAGCCGCAAGAAGCAAGCTCTAACCGCTTCGCAAACCCGCAGGCCAAAGGCTGACAGCTAGGTTGGAAGCACTTGACTCCGATATCCACCTCCAGTGGCTACAGCTGGTGGTGCGATTCACAGGGCTCGAACTCACTTTTGACAATGACCGGTTGCCTGCCATGGCTGGGCTTGCCACCTCGATGCAGCGGCTCACGTCTGCGACGTACCTGCAAGGCCTGTGGAGCGACGACCTCCCAAGAGGCTTGCTGTGGGCCAGCGACAGTCGCAGGAGCCGCAGGTGTGTCAACGTTCCGTCGTGGTCATGGGGTTCTGTTACCGGCCGCATCCAGGCTGTCCTCTACCCGACAGGTGATTTTCTGATTGAAGTCATCGACTTTGGCCTCGATACCCTTATTGCAAGCCCCTCTTACCTAGCCAACGAGGCGGGAATCCGGCTTAGGGGCCAAATTATTGATGGACGCTTTGCCGTTATCGCACCCTCAAGTTACACCGAACGGGTAGTCGGGACAAATCTATCTACGTTCTCCTACCATGATAAATCCACAGGCGTCCGGTGGCTCATTGAGGGCAGGCTGCAGCTTGACATAGAACAGGGTACGGCCGAGCTCCTCGCTCAAGAGCAGTGTTCCTTGCTATTGGGGTATATTGGGAATGGTGCGATGTTCTGGCTCGTACTGAAGCGGCTAAGGAACGACTCACGGTTACTCCAACGGGTACTAGGAAGACTCTTCAAGCAGCCCAAAAATGACGCACTATTGTTTAAGCGAGTAGGGAGGCTCTGGGTCGTGTATCGCGATGAGAATAATCCTCGAAGGAGCTGGCTTGCTAGGATACATGGCTCTGGATACTCCCTGAGGTCAGACATAGAGGATCTAAAGTTGTGGAATAAAGCCCGGGTGATCACCCTTGTGTAGATATCCAGCATACCATAACGGTATCCAACGCACTGCACCTTTACTGCTATTAGTCCTGCCGCGCTTGAATAGAATGGCACTGGTAAACGATGCATTGAATCAGTAGTCCTAGTAGTACCCTAGACTTATCTACCAGACTCTACCTTACCTTGGCGCAAGTTGTGGCCGCCAGGCGGACAGGGACTACGGCCAAGATCTCACGCGGTGACGCGCACCAGGGGATCAAACCGCCAGTTGAAGATTTAAGAGAGACTACTAAAGTTATGGACACGCCAAAAGTAGACACTGTGCCAAAATAATCATCTCCAGAGCAAAGGTGAAAAACAAGGAGACGGATACTAAGGCTCACTACCTCAGGGGCTGCCAGTGTGCACCTGCCCATCTGCTCTATGCAAAACGATTCTCCCCCTAAGGTACCTACCTAGTACCCCGATATGCTCACTACTAAGTACGTTTCTGTTGCTACGCTATACAGTGATTCTACTTGTTTTGACCTCAAGACTCTCCGGTATAATGTCGCCCTGGTCGACGACAACCTTCACTCTTTTTCGGATTTGGGTGTTGCGGCAATCAGCTAATGCCAGTCACCGTTGAACGCCACAGAAAGGGAAGGCGCAAGGCATCCACTAGATCGACAGAAACTGCCTCCCTACGGAGTACTTGGTATACATAGGTAGTGTACTTATGTACACTAGCAATTAAGCCTTGCCATAAACGGAGAGATAGGGAGTGACTATCGAGCGCCTGAGCCATGGGCGTCAGCCTCAACTCCCAGAAGAGAATGTCCCCATGTCCGGAATCCCCAGCTCCGTCTCAAAGTTCGATGCTCCAGATTGTTGACAGTACAAATCGCCCTTCCTCCGACATAACGCGACATGTCTCGTATCAGCGCCTCCTCCCATCTCGATAATCCTGCCCTAAATCATCAACATCTCAGTACTACACCAAGATGTTACTTCCGGACTCCGGTTTTGTCACTACAGTGTTTCCAGTCTGGAACAACTGGATCAAGTCTTTCATCTTTCGCGCAGCCGAAGCTCTCCTCGTCTTGGCAATCTGGAAGCTATTCTCGTTGCTCGCCGCCGTGCAGAACCGTTTCACCTCGTTTGCCGTCTTCTCTGAGAGCCTGATCCAGAAAGCATATTTTGTCTGGTGCCGCGGAATATCCAGAGATGCGCTTCTTGTTGGGTTCTTCACCGCCACGTACGCCGTGTCGCAACTGTACGGGACCCTGTTATGGGCCATTGACGCTCCCGGTTACGTGGTGCAAACACAGCGGGTCCGGGCATCGTCAATCTCGTCTGCATTGCTCGACGACCCGGAGTACATCGTGTCGTACAAAATCACACCGGGCAGCCTTAATGCAAGCGGCTTAGAGCTGGCCGAGGCTTTGAGCGCCAATTTGTTCCGGTCCGGCACCAATGTCACTCTTACCGGACGAATTAACCAGGGAACGCCGCAGTCCGTGACTTACTCAGGACCGCGAACCGACCCGAGGATATGGCTAGATGATGAAGGCTGGTCAGTCGGCACGAACACACAGTCCCATGTAGCCCTCAGGCTGGGCGGGTCAAACGTGTCTGACCAATTTACTTGCGCATATGGCGACATCGAGCCCGACAAATTTAGATTCTACAACTGCACCTTCGACAACGAGTGGGCGTTGGACATGCTTCAAGTACCTGTTGGCACACCTATGGTGCACTACAATAGGGAGGCGAGCGTGAGCGGCAAGGTTGGGATGATCAATCCTCGAAGGAGTGACATTTGGTCCTCGCTGGGATCTGCATCCGGAACTGCCGTCCGCGTTCACATGTTCACCGTTACCAAGGGCCACCATAGGCACACATTCGTTTCCACCGCGTTCAAGGCCTCTATCGTCATTCTTGGCGACGCTTGGATTCCCGAAGACGAGATCAGAGACCTCAATACAAGACTCACGAAGCCATACATGAAACCCGAGGAACAAGAACTTTACGATCAAGGACTCTCCGTGATCATGAAGACAATCAATGCCGCGCAATCAAGCAATCAGAGCGCGGTGATTGGGACGGTCATAAAAGAAGGGCACCAGATACTTGAGGGCTTCTGGGAGTTATTCACGGCGGAAGGCATCCCTGGGAATGTCATGCTGAGAGTATTCCGTTTGACGAGCGTCAATATTACCCACTTGAGATCAGAAACCATCGACAAGTCGCCAGTGCCATTTGAACCTTGCGACAACCCGGGTCTTCAGAACGTGGCGGTGGGCGGAAAGGTAGACGAGACAGACTGCGTCGGGGACGCCGCATTTGAATCGACTAAGAATATCACGGGGTACCTTGGCCAGGTCGATAGCAGTGCCGTCCTTCACATTACCGGCCTCGGCCATGCTCCTTATTCTTCCAGTGCCAAAGCAGCAGATCCCGGACTGTACCCGTGGATGGTACAGAACCTGGATAATCTCACAAGCTTACTCTTGTCCCGGGGTTATGTCCTTGGGCTGGATCCAGGGCTGGTCACGGTGGAGCTCACAAGCACAACTCCGGGGGTTTCCTACCTCCAAGTCTTGATGATACTGTTTGCGGCGTTCCTGGCGCTCGTTGGATGGGGCAGTTTGTGGTTCTTTGCATCTGGAAATTGGTCGTCGTCGATCCTGGTAAATCTCCTGAGTACGACTCATGCAGTATCTTCTGGGAACAAGGACAGGGATGAGCTCGGGATAGTCTACGAGATTCCTGATATCAGACTCGAGAAGAGCCATGGAGCCGTGGAGCTGAGGACAGACACTGGAGTTTTCAGGCATGAAGCTGCTGAACTGGCAAGCCAGGCAAAATCCCCACTGGATCTTTCTCTCCTGGGAAACGATAGGCCAATATTAGTCTAGCTGCTAGAAGTACAGACCCTTGGAGATGTAGGAGTAGCTGAGGATAACAAACACCGAAGAATTCTCGTTCCCCGTGGCTCTCATAACTCCTCTGGTCTCTCTTGGTTGCCATTGAACTGATGGGTGAACTGTAACGGGTGTCAAGAACCGGATCGAAGTCCACACGAAGCCATGATAAACACAAACATCACACACCACCTCAACAATGAATCCCATATAGTGTAGTGGTTAGCATTCCAGATTTTCATCTTCTGTTGAATCCTTCTGGCGACCCGGGTTCGAACCCCGGTATGGGAAAGCTACCTTTTTGCACCGTCTCTTGGGTCTGAATCACACAAGGCGATTGAAGAGCATGCAGGGCATTAAGCTTAGCTCGGAGAAACACTGAACTCAGTCCAGCTGTAGAGCAACCTCAGATATAAGGTCCAGTTTCTCTTGATAGAAGTCGTTTCTTAGGTACATTGCCTATGTATATATAGAACTTGAAGAACGATTCCAGCATGCTCTGGCGGATGAGGACGTGGATGGATCCGAACTGATTCAGGACTACAACCGAGACAATCTCCCCCCTCCTATGAGTTTTGATGTGAAAGGTCTTTTCACAGAATAGAAGAAAGGAGGGCTGACACGTATGTTCCTATCGGCGCTCCCCACTACCACCCGCCTCGCCTGATACATGTTGCCATTAACGTTTTAAGCTTAATTCTAGGCTTGAAACTAAGGGGCAATCCAGTGGGCAGGTAGGCACTCCTGCCTAGGCCACGACCAACCAACCATATCCGCCGAGATAGTACACTCAAGTAAACGAATCCATCGCCTAAGCGGCCGAACCTCCTGCTAACTAGCCTCACATGGACAGCACGAATATCACTTATATAAGAGGATTGGTTGCCAAAACGCGCAAGAAGCACCAGCTCTCAAGCGCTACATTGTGTATTTGGTCTAATCCTGATCATTATCGTTCCAGCCATAACATACCATACACCACAACAGATTTTCCTTCATCACAGAGTAGGAATCTTTTGTTGGCTCTCCTTCGTTCAGGCCTTCTTCAATGGATACGTGATGAGCTTGCCGGGCAGGACGGATACTGCCTGGGCTTCCAATCTCGCGTCATACCGCATCTGGTAACCTCACTGCGATATCCCCAGACTGTGTGATATAGCGAACCCATGGTAAGGAAGGGTATTGGAGCTACAAGGCAGAGAGAGGTTGGGTGTTAGCATGTTGAAGGGCTGTTTTAGAAATCACGCGAGTAGAGCATACCTTTGGCTCTGTGATCTTCAGATACCGCACCTGGATTCCGCTCGTGGTGAAATAGGGTATCTCAAACTTGACCTGAATCGGTCTCTTGGCCCCCTTGCCAGGGGCGCCGACACCGCCCATGCTGCCCCCAAAGCCGCCGGTCATGCCTCCCCCGTGCTCGTCATCACCTCGGACGCTGGGGAGGCCCAGCTCGGCGCGCATCAGAAACTCCTTACCACCCCCAAACTGCTTGATCTTCCAGACGATGGCGCTCTGCTCGGGGGCATAGTGGACCGACCCCACGCTGGTCCGGAAGCGCGGCGTGTCGGCGTCGTCGGGGACGGGCACGATGATCTCGACATTGTTGGCTGTGCTGCGGCGCTTGAACTGGGCCCTGGCCTTGAGCATGTACTCGATGCGAGACCCGCTGTGCGACTCGACCACGCACTCGACCCAGATCAGGGGCTTGACCTGCGTATTAAGGCGGTATGACATGAGCTCAAACTCGCCGTCGGGCGGGATGAAGCTAATGGTGCGGTCGTTCTCGAAGCGGGACAGGCGTACGCACTGGTGAAACTTGACGTCCTCCATTTCGATGGCCTTGCCCCGCGTCGTCCGCCCCGTGGTTTCAAACATGACCTTGTCGTTGAGGCCGAGACGCAGCTCGGGCATCCCTGAGAGATAGCACTTCATCTTGATGGCGCCTAGGATCTCGGACCGCAGTACATTGCCGTTGGCAGATACCAGCAAATTGAGGGACTCAATGACGTCAAGGAACACTTCATTCTTGCGGTAGCGGATGCCCTCAGAACGCCATGACACGGCATTGGTGACGGCGATGGGCGGGCGGGCTTGAATCTCGAGCTTGTGCGATTCCTGGGTGATGTATTCTTGCAGAATCTTGGACTCGGTGGTTTGCGGGTAGCCAAAATCCATCATCTCATCGAGAAGCTCGTAGATGATGACAAAGTTGTCGCGAATGGATTCCTCCTCGAGCGCCTTGAAGTACTCGGTAAAAACCTCGACAATCTTGTGCAGGAAAAGTAGGATCTCGGCGGCATTGGTATTTCGTTTCGTCAGGGCAAGCAGGTAAAGATTGTTGTGCCTTATGTACAGATACTGCACGGGAGCATGATTAGATTCCGGACGCGAAGGAGCAAGGTAAGACGACTCTTACATTAATGCCCTCGTGAGAGAAACAAGGGGGGACCGCTGACGACTCTTCTTCGGCTTCGCTGAGGAGGATGGGGAACTTTTCGACAGCTGACATGGGAATATCGCCGCGGTAATTACGGGCAAGAAGGGTCTTGCCCTTGAGGTCGAGGAAGAAGATGGCCGATGCCATGGCGAGGGGTCGCTGGCGATGCGCTTCTGCCACGCAAAATGGGCTGAAAGTCCAACAAGTGTTGTAGGGTCGCGGGTGGATGACGAGGGACGGCGCGAGCGCCGAAAGTCCAAAGGATCTCGAGTGGCTACGTCATGCAATTACATGGGCTACACGGCGTTTGTGCTGGAACCGCGGCCGGTTTGGGTTTTGGAAGGCGGTTCGTCGTTCCAAGTCGCAGCGCTTTGAGATGCTGGACTTGGCCATGATAGCGCTTGGTGATTGTCCGTTAACAAAGCACGGGCCAAGAACGTTGCAACCCCTTACAATCATTTAAGTTAGTGTGGACCCCTCCAGGCGGCCTGTACCTGCCACTGCCCGAGGTCCCAGGGCAGGCGCTCTGTGGTTGGCGGAAGGCTGAACTTGGCTCCGTTGTGCGGAGCATGGGCAGCAAGTGGCCAGTGCTTCCATGCCCCTCCATACCCTCATAAGATTTTCCCGCTTCGAGCAAATTTCTCTTTTCCTTTCCCTTTCTCAACGCGTCCAATAGACAGTGCAGTCCATCGTACGCACAACTGGTGCCGGCTTTCTGTCGAGTCTCCGATCCGTGCCGCTGTTGATGTAGTCTGCGATTCCGAGACGCGGAGAGGGATGGATTCTCCAATACGGTGCCATAAGAGCTGCCCGAGTATGTCGCTCTTTGAGGCACATGAATACGTTGCTTGGGCGGCGTCAGAGGCGCCGGACATTTCCACAATCCTGACAAGGTTGAATGCAGCCTGGCAGGAACCTGAGCATTACAATATGCTTACATCGGCCTGCCGAATCATGCTGCTTCCCATGACCAATGACGGTGGCAAATAGGGTAGCGCGCGGGAGTGTCTACGAGGAACCGTCAATTGACGCAAAACAGCTACCTATGAAGACGCCCTTCCCTTGCATCTTGCCAGTTGGGAGAAGGATGACCCGGCGAGCCCGGTCAGATAGGAAATGTCTCCAGCTTTGTGGTGATGGCTTGTTTCTCGGTTCTGAAGCTCGGTTTTTCGGCCTGTTCTGAGCGATTGGACCACTGCAGCCCTGTGCGATTACATGTGAAGGTGGGTCCAAGAGTGCCTCTCAGTGGATGTCGTTGTCAGAGGCTTCAACCGACAGCAGTGAATGCGGAGACTGTGACTCGTTGGTCAATGCTTTCTTAGCCTTCAAGCGGCAATCCATGTCTGACACGTGCTCGTCATCCTGCACCCTTCCCTGCTCCTGCAACCTGCACCTTCCCACCGACGAACCCAGCCCAGAGCAACTGAAGCCTGGGGGCTTCTTTCTCGCCCTTCCCTTCGTTTTTCTTTTTTGGATAAACCATTTTCTCTCTAGATCATGACACCGTCTACGCCAGAACTAAAGTTAGCGCCTATCCAGCCGCCGCATGAAAAGTCGTCTGCCGTATCGTCCGGGCAGACGTTGCCGCCGCTGTCTTCTCTCACTGGTGCCCAAGCCCCTCCTCCTCGCCATGTTCCCTTGCCGAACTCGCCAGAGCCTTCGCATCCCGCTCCCTTCTCCAGAGCGACAAACCACTGGCCCAGTTTAAACCCTTTCACCGCTTACTACTCACCGAGCCACCTCCAGTCCCCCGAACCGGCGTTTTTAAGCATGAACTCGGACAGGAGCTCTGAGCCAAGGGCTGCCAGCGTGAGCCTGGATGACCCCGATGTGAGAATGGCCGCCGAGGCACTGGGCCACCTGAAGACAGGTATGATGGACGAGGACCGAGGGTTCCGTGTTTGTGCCAAATCACTTACCGCTTGCGCCTTCACTTCTAGATTTTATGTCTTCCCCTCGCACTCTGGCCAGCCCTCAACCATCCATGCCCGGCGACGGCAGGGCGTCCAGGGATTACAAGACATCCACTCCTTTGCTCGGCAGCAGGAATTCCAATCAGCCGGAGCCAGAGCCCCTCCTTTCGTTGATCACAACATCGTATCCTGTGCTCGCGACCACCATCGAGGGCGCCGCCTCCGCGTACAACAGCAGTAAAAACTACTCACCTCACCTCAAGTCGAGCGCGGAATACGTCGAAAGTTACCTCAACCCTGTTGCCAAGGCTGTTGGTAATGTGGGTCGGAAAACCGGCGTTGAGGGTGGTGTGAGGTGGATTTTCGGGAGACGCAGCAGAAAACAACAATCGGCTTCAGATATCGAGACCGGCGAACGGGGAAACCACAAGCGGCGCAAGGCTGAACGGGACGATACAGGGCTCAAAATTCCAGATGGTTTGCCGCAGGATTTTGGCACGAGCAATGACGACCGACGTATGTCAGTCAGCACGGTCGACACTCTTCCCGCCTACGATGACCAGAGATCACCTGCGTATACCGAGACCGCCGATGGGCAACCGCCGCCGGGATACAATCCCACCGCTTCCGGGCAGCCATGGAGCCGCCGTCTTGTCGTGACGACTTCTGGGCTCGGGGTTGCTATGAAGCAAGAAAGTCTGAGAAGCTTGAAGTACTGCCTCAAGGTTCTGAAGGACACGAATGGGTATATCGGCGAGCTTCTTGTCACTCTGAAGAACACCATTGATGAGTACGATCTCGCAGCCCAGAAGGATGGTGAGGATCACGCCATGGCGGACGGTCGCGACCCGGCCCCTCGCAGTGTTCCGGACCGCAGCAAACTCATCTCGCGCATGACTGAGCTCCGAGACGATCTTTTCCGTGCAATCCAGCGCACGGTTCAGACTATCTCCAAATACGCTGGCAGCGCTCTTCCCGAAAACGCAAGGAACGTTGTTCACCGCCAACTCATGAGCCTTCCCGGGCTGTACCAGCTCCATTACGTGCGGGAGTCATCCGGGGCGCGGCGCGAGAACACCACTCCAGAGGCATGGTCGCGCGAGCGAGCCCACCTGGCTCTACTCTTCGCGAGGGAGGCGCTCCAGATGATGACGCAAGTTGCCGACGTCCTCAACAGGACCCTCGTGAGCGCAGAGGAATGGTGCGAGACATTGTACAAGAAGAAATCCGAGCAAGCGGATTCTCCCATGGGCAGTACGGAGCCTGTACCGCCTCCCGCCGGCGCCAGCCAAGATGTCACGATGTCTGGCTGACGGGCGCCGGAAATTCGAACCTCACAATGCCTTTGAGTCATCCGTTGATGGGCGCAACGGGTGATGCGCATGGAACCAAGTCACTACGCAGGTCCACATACAAAAGGCAGAGCCTCAAGCCATTATTACCAGGAAACATGGCTACCAGTGAAATTTCACACACCATGAACGCCCAGTTCGTGCTCCATCTCATCACGCCGCCACGCACGCCGTCGCGCGGCTTTTGTCTGATTTCGTAACGCATACCACTACTCTCTGTTTAACTCATACCTGTGCGATGACCGTGGTTTCCCTTGCGTTGTTCTTGTCCTTTTTTCTCTGTCTTGACACAGCACTTTTGGATATTTCTTTTGGTTTCGAGGTTATGTCTACCGGTTCTTGATGTTTGGTCGATATCCTTTTCCAGATTTTCCTTTTGATACATCTTGGAGTTATTACAAGTATACTCCACTTCCCATTTTTCGTCTTTGCGACGCACAGTGATAAAAAGATTATCTTTAAATGATTGAGAGGAAACGGCGTGGGCAGATGGGCGGATGGTGTTGTGGGTGGACAGCGGGCTGGGGTTAGATACATCAAAAACTTCATAGCAGCGAGATCGCTCAGGCCGCGCACTCTGTGGTAGTATCCTAGGTTACTGTGTGGGCGAGCATGCGTTATGTTCTATGGCATTACACAATTCTTGACTGCAAGTCGTATGGCTATTCCTGCTTGAGTTCCTAGCTCATCGCCCAAACCACCTATGTATCGTCGAGACACCCATAGCATCCATAAAGGGGTCTAGACTCTAGAGGAGCTGTTGAAATACGTACTGGTGACATATATGAGTCCGTCCTATATACGCCGCAACAGGACGCTTCACCCCCTCTTGTTCGAGACTTGCGCCCGAGAAGACACTATCTAAGCTCCTTACCTACCTGGCAGAGGCACGTCCATGGTGCTGCCTGGGGCATCGACAGACTATTGATTACTCCCAAGCAGCAAGACCGCGTAGTTGAGCGCACCGCTCAATCTCGCGTCCCTTCTGAGTCAAACACGAGCTCGAGCCTTCCCTCTAGCACACTGTCGACTCCAACCTTCACTGTTCTGGCAAATGCACCGCCGTGGAACAGAACGCCCAGCTCTTGGCTTGTATACCAGCTGGCGCGGTCCATATTGCCAGATCCAAGAACGGTGTCCTCGCCGTCGACAATGGTTAGTTTCAGGTGTGAGTGCACCGGCTCCTCGGCATCAGGATGGGCTCGGCCTGAAATCAACGGTCGTCCCTCCCGCCTACTAGAGCTGGCGCTCGACCGCGCCCTGAAGTAGGAAACGTGCAGGCGCCCCAGGCTGCGGCGGCCTGCTTCGAGGTCATGGATGGTTCCCGCAGAGTCGCCGCGGTGCAGCGCTGCTTTGAGACGGCGAAAGCGCCGCACAAGCGAACCGATGCACCAGGACGTCGTGGTACCCGCTGTAACAAGCTGTTCCAGGAGCATCATCTTCCGGCTCGTCACGATGGTTACGTCGACACCCCGCTTGAGAGCGTCCAAAAGCGCGTGGATCACGGCCTTGCACGTCAAGTTTGGCGTCTGTATGTAGATGGCCCGCCGGGCCTGTTCGAAGAGTTGAAGCAATGCGATGTTGAGAGGAGTGGGCGGAGGAGGCGGGTGCTTTTGCCAAGGGAGCGGATGGAAATGCGGATTCTGATGGTACGTAGAGGGAAGCACCAGCGTAGGAAGGGTTGCTGGAGATCCGGGGAAAGAGGCTGTAAGGTAATGGGCGGTGCTCGGGATCAAGCTAACGCCTGCCTGGCGGGCATTTAAGACGCCAGCTCCCTCTCCGTCGTCTCCGGCTTCGAGACTGAGAGGGTGCCGGAAATCAGGGCTGCCCTCCTCCCAGGTGAGCGAGTAGAAGGACATCAAGGCCTGGACAGCATCGCCGGTGATTTCTACGCAGCCCTCCAGCCAAGCCTCCCAGCTGACGTTGCAGCTCGGAACAAAGGCCCGCTGCCTGTCAACAATCAGAAACTTGGGATGCAGCACGCTAAAGGGGAGGAAGAAGAGGCTCTTGACTCTGAGCTGGATGGCTCCGGCCTCAAGGAGGGCAGCATCGGGAAGACCAAGTTTACTGGGCCACGACGATGGCGGGTAGACGTAGCCATGCCGGGATTGCGGGTGCAGCAGCTTCTGGAGCAATGACCGTGACGACAAGCATATTCGGACACTCAATGGCGAAAGCGGCCGCTCCCCCCTTGACAGGGCATCGCTGATCATACTAGCTCGATGAAGCGCGAGCTTGGCCAGAGCGTCATGGAGAGCTGTCAAGGTCTTGGAAGGCGCCCAAAAGCAGGTGACAAGGATGACCTCGGAGCGGGCGGAAAGGATGGCGGGAATCAAGCAGCGCGTGAATAGTTCGGCGCCCGTGCCAAGCGCGAAACTTTGAGGCTGGCTATGAGACTCGATCAGCTCGTCGCTAGGCAGTTCAGTGCTTCTACGAGTGCTGGGTGGCGGTTGCATTGCCATGTGCCGTGATCGTAGCCGCCCGAGCAGCCCTGCGTTGAAGCTCGGAGGATCCATGCCGCCTTGAAGTATGTAGATACTCAATGAACGAACAGTTTAGGGAGCGAAGTGTTTTACATCTGAATCAGTCTAGGCCGACACTTGAGATCGAAGTTAACGGTGTTGGTTGAGCTTGGAAGCTGCAGTGGTGAAGTGTGGGTTCCCTGTAGGACCAACCTTCCTGTTGGATGTCGCGTCTGATAAGATAAGAGCCAAAGCCTGGAAATCAAAACTTGGAAGCCCGCCTCCACTGCAATTTGGAGAATCACTTGATTCATAAGTCAAACGACTCGAATGACACACTGCAAATGGTGGCTCCTACGCACCGGCATCAATGACTGAAGGTGCTATCCACGAAGCGTGGTGACTGATATCCACAATTACCTTGGCTTCAAGTAGCTAAAATTTCCTTGTCATGACTGACGATACTTGATGCTGCGCAAGAAGAACTGCCTTGCTGAGACTAACACTCTACAGGTCCTATGATCTGCTGATTTCGAGACAATGAGGCAACAGCGGAATCTCCTACTCTGCTTCGACGCGTTTGGGACCTTGTTCAAGCCGACACGCCCCATCCCGGAGCAGTACATGACCGTGGCGCGTCAGTACGGCCTCGAAGGGTTCGGCTTGGACCAGCTCGAGGCATCGTTCAAATCTGCTTTCAAAGGAGAATTGCTGGCACATCCAAACTATGGAAAGGCCAGCGGGATGGGTGCTGAGAAGTGGTGGACAAACGTCAGTCAGCATACCCCTTACCATGATTAGACCGTCCAACATGATACTTACGTTACCTACCTCATAAGTCATGTATCATCTTCTGACGGACACATTCATCCAAACAGGTGATCCATAAGACTTTCCAGTCACTGTTGGCGCCGGGTCGCGAGGTACCCAAAGAGCTGGCGCCCGGACTACTCCACCGATTCTCTTCCAATGAAGCATACACCACCTCTTCCGACATACTCTCGCTCCTCCGATTGCTCAAGCATCATCAATCATCCCATACTAGAAGCAGTCTACGTGGCATTGTGGTCGGAGTTGTTACCAACTCGGATGACAGGGTGCCCGGCATCCTGTCATCGCTTGGATTCTATGTGAGCCCTCTTCGCTTCGGGCACAACATCGACACGGCTGTCCTCGCGAGAGAACAGTACGACATTGACCTTCATTGCATGTCGTACGACGTCGGATTCGCCAAGCCGGACCGTCGCATTTTCGATGCCGCTGAGGCCATGGCCAATACGGTGATCGCAACGCAGAACGGCGCCGGCCCCGCTCGAGATGGGGGCCGAGCCGAGGGAGATGTACCCTGGCTCAAGCTGTACGTGGGTGACGAGTTCCAAGTTGACGTGGTGGGAGCACGCGGCGCTGGGTGGAACTCGATCCTTGTCGGTCCAGAGACGGACAGCCAAGAGCAGCTTATAGATATAGGCCAGACTGGACACATACCTCTCGACGATGTCTTCCCGCTGCGCTCGGGGTCTACGGTGCCGGTAGCGCTTCGAGCCGGAAGCGCCAGAATGGTGCTTGAGTGGCTCATAACCCAGCGCCTTGAAAACGACTGAGCTTCACCATCATCTTCTGCTCTCAGGCTCTCAGCGACGGATTCCAACAGGCTTAAGGAGGGTTATGGCTGCAATCTTCCACCTGTACGGCCACCCGTCTTCGACAATGGGACAGCAAATTGAATAATGAGGTTGACTACTAGTATGCTTTCCGTGTCCCAGTCCGGAACAAGACGTTGTCCTTAGCTGATACTAGAAGATGGGCACAATCGAAAGAGTCGGATCAAACTTGAAATCGCGGTGTAAGCCAGATCCAGCTGTGGACGGCGGGTGGCGGGTGGTTGCGGCTGAGCCTAAAAGTCTGATTGAGGCCTAGCGGGCTTCATGCCAAGGACCAGGATCAGGAGCAACCCCTGAAAGCTTCAAACGCGCCATTCGTTGGACGACGCGAGCGTTCCCACAGGAGCATTAAATAGATCCGCCTCGCTGGCCTTAGCCTTTCCCTTCTTGCAGCCCCTCAACGAAAGCCCACGGTGCGCGGATCTGGACCGTTTTGTTGTCCAAGACGATCTGTGACTATCAATGGCGTACAACGGGGCTTCATCGTTCGGCCCTCCCGGCCACAATTCATCGCAATATATTCCATACCGCCCACCCGCCACTCATGGCGAGCAGCAGCAGCAGCAGCACTTACCAGGGGTTGGCCAGGCCTCGGCAACCGCACATGGAGCCCAAGCCGCCCAGAGTCTCCCGCAGCATCAATACAAGTACCATCAGCCGTCGCCTCCGCCGCAGCATTATGCCGACAGCTTGGCGCCCGCCTTGGCCAATATGAGCGTCGCCGGCATGGCGCCGGCTCCGCTCCGATTACAGCGGAAACCAGTGTCGGGGCCGGGGACGCCCCATGATCCGTCAGCGGCGTCGCAAACACAACAGGCTCACGGCCAGCAGCAGGCGCTTTATCCTCCTAGCGGCTACTTCTCACCTCCAGCCCCAGCCGTGAGTAGTCCGTACCTTGGGCATCCCGGAATGCACCAAGCGCCGTTCCATCAATACGGATCGTATAATACCCGGGGCATCCCCACGGCCTTCGGTGCGCAGCAATGGCCTGCTGCCCAAGCATATCCACCGCCGGGTTACCCAACACATCCGCCTATGCCACAGCAATCAGCCGTCTTTGAGATGGAGGCGCCTCATGGCATGCACCACCCTGCGGATAAGACGGCGGCGGGACCGACGAAACCAGATCAGCCAGTTCAAACTTTCATCGCCGAACTTCAGGGTTCTTTCCCTCCAGAAACGCATGACCAGAGTCCTCAGGACACCCAGACTGCTCACGACACCCAGACTGCTCAGGACACCCAGACTGCTCAGGACACCCAGACTGCTCAGGACACCCAGACTGCTCAGGACACCCAGACTGCTCAGGACACCCAGACTGCTCAGGACACCCAGACTGCTCAGGACACCCAGACTGCTCAGGACACCCAGAGTGCCCAAGGCGCTCAGGGTGCCCCACCTCCGTCATCTACAGACGTAGCTCAAAGCAGCCTTGAACAAAGCGCCGACGCTAGGCCTCCTCAAAGTGAAGATCAGAAGGAGAATTCACCTCCGGTTCCAGCTCCGGGGCCCACTGAAAGCGAGGGTCTCATCCCCGTCGGGCGTCCTGCCCCTCCTGATCACGAGGGCCTGATTCTCTCTCACTCCTCAGGGAACCAAGCCGCTGAGCCGAAGCTATCGTCTCCTCCTATCTCACCAAGCCCTCCCCTCCCTGTCCAGTATTCAGGGGCTTCCCATTCCCAAACAGCAGCAGCCCCTTACCCCTCACCTGGCTCACCAAATCCGCAATCTACTAGTGGCACACCAGCACCTCCCAGCTTCGCACACCAATGGCCTACTCATCCCGCATCGCCGCCTCCTACATGGACCCCATCGCAGGCACCCCCAGCGGCAACCTATTCGCCGGCATCGTTTCCACCTAAACCGTCTACGTTTCCGCCTCAGCCGTCTACCAGCCCGGCACCTGTCGGCTCATTTCCGGCTTCCACACCATCGGCCATACCGTCTACACCTTCCATTGCCCCATCACCGTCACCCCAACCCCAAGCATCGGCTGCTCCTCATTATGGCGTCCCATTCCCGTCTCCTCAATATGGCGCCCCGGTCCCGTCTTCTCAGTATGGCACCCCGGCCCCGTCTAAACCACAAACGTTCAGAGGCCAGAAGTTCGGCGACTTTGCCAGCTCAGTATTCAGTAAAGACACGGTCAAATGGAGCAAGAAGACGGCGAGCCTGCTCGGCTCCACCATCAAAAATGCCGCCTCGTCGGCTCACGCAGCTGCCATGAATGCCCAGTCTGCCGCTGTGCAGGCTGCAATGCTGCAGAGGAGGCCGACTTCGGCTTCTCATCACCACGTAGCATCCGGGGTAAACAGTCCCCCTCAAGCGACGAGCCCTCCACCACCAGCCTTTAACGGACATGCCTTTGTTGCTCAGGGGTGGCCGTCTTCAACCGCCCCAGGAGGACCAACTCCCACTGTCCCGGCGTATGGGGCAAGCAACCCGGCCCCGACCAGCGGCATGCCAGTGGGACAAGGCCCAGTGCCGCCGGCATCCTACAACCAGACAACACCTGCCTGGCCGCAGCCGGTAGCTCCACCGTCCAATTTGCAGATGCCAGCTTCAGGATCTGGCATTCAAGGTCAAGGGATGGGTGGACAGCCACTTACGCCGAATCAACCGCCGGCGCAAACGAATTTGCCAGCTCAGCCAGGCGCGTGGCAGCCGACAAGTACTCCCACCCAGGCCTCAATTCCGAGTGGTCAAGTTGCAGGCCAGATGCCACCGTCCCAGCCCAACCCTCATCCACAATGGCCACCTGTGCAGGGTCAGGCCTGGGCGGGCCAAGCTCCCAACGTTCCGCCCTCAATGCCCGGACAGTACGTCCAGGCTCAGAGTGCCGGGCATGCGCATGGGGGCACATGGGCACCGGGCCCAGCAGGGGGTCAAACTTCACCACCGGCTCCCAACTGGCAGCAGCAGCCCCCTCAGCCACAGACAGTAGCAGGCCCACCAGGTGGTCAAACTCCGCCACCGGCTCCGAATTGGCAACAGCAGCCTCCTCAACCACAGACGGGAGCAGGCCCACAAGGTGGTCAAACTCCGCCACCAGCTCCGAATTGGCAACAGCAGCCTCCTCAACCACAGACAGGAACAGGTCCAGCAGGAGGTCAAACTCCACCACCGGCTCCGAACTGGCAACAGCAGCCTCCCCAACCTCAGTGGTATCCTGCACCTGCATATCAGGCTGCTCCTGTAAGTGGATCGGCACCGTACCCTCCGCATGGCAGTGGAAATGCATATGGACAACATCAACCTCTACATGTACCTGCGTATAACCCCACTTTCCAGCAGCCCCAGCCATGGAACGTGAACTATACCCCGCCAGCAAACCAACCCACCTCTGCAGCACCCTCCCACGGATCCAACTTTAGTCCAAACCCGACTCCAGCGCCGCCTCCTATAGCTGGAACCAACCCCACTCTTCGGGACTCTCCTCACGGTGGTGGTATGCCGCCTGCTGGTCTACAACCACATCCCCAGAGGCAAGGACTGGGACAGGGACCCACGTTTCTGGACTCTCCTCACGGTGGTGGCATGCCGCCTATAGGTATCCAACCGCAGCCACAAGGGCAAGCACAGGGACAGGGGCAGCCGGCCTCCGCGCAGGGTGAGGTTGAGGGCAAAGATGAGGGTGAGAAGGCCGAGGCAGCAAAGAGCGGCACGCCAGGGCAGGCTGAGGAAGAATCCACCCGGAACCCCTCAGCAGTTGTGACTGAGAGTGAGACCCAAACTGCTGGTGCTGGCGGGGAGGTTGTTATTGGCACTACTAGTGGTAATCCTAGGCAAGGTGATGGAGTGGGTGCTGATTCTGGGTCCGGTGCTAAGAATGATGCTGCGGCAGCTCATGTTGGTGTTGTTATTGACGCTGACGTCGAAAATCAGCAAGTCAGGACCGGCCAGGCAGGTCAAGACAGTGAAGACGGCAAGAAGGACGCAGGCAACTTGAAGGATTTGGAAGAGGGTCGTCGAGTGGAGATACATGTACCAGGAGGGACCATCCAGGGTAAGGCGCCGGAAGAAGCTGGCAGTGTCGTTCAGGTTGGGGGGGATCAGGCTACAAAACCGACGGGTAGTTAGTTATTCGTGAGGATCTCCACCTGTCTCTTGATTATATAGGATATGGGCTTTTTGGAAACTAGCTGGTCCGTGTTACTCATCAATCTGGAAGTATTGATTGCGTGTCATTATGGAAACGTGCTGGACTGCGGGAGCTTCTGTTTGTTTCGTTTCGTGCGTCGCCCAAAGCTGATAAGAACCGGTTGGCTGGTACACCGGCTTCCCGGTTACGGCAGAGCCTCGCCAACGTGTGATGGCGTCAAGACAGGGGGTCGGTCGATGTCGTGATCAGCACCCTTGCCGTCCCGTTATCTTCGCACGTGTCGCTGGCAGACGGCCCCCCAATGGAAGTGGGCCACGGCCTGATGTCGCAATTCTAGCGGCGCTGTGGTCATGATATAATTCAAGTATAGTGCGCCCATCTTGACCATCAAGTATGAACACAATGGGGATCGAAGACTGTCCCCGCCGCATCAGGACACCGAGGTCTTTTGGTATTTAAGGTGTGATGTATCCGTGATACTGTGCTCGATACTACCGATTATGTGGTTGAATTTTACTTATCCCACAGGTCGTAGCAGCCGTAGGGTAGCTTGCACGAGGCCACCGTCCCCCAAAGAAAATAATACTACGCAACTCCGTCAACTCGTTGGCACCACCGGTAGCCTGCGAGCATGGCAGATGCCGCAAAGGACCCTCAAGTCGGGCCACGACGGGCAGACGGCGGGGAGGGGGAAGATCTGGACAAGAAGCTTGCTGAAAAGCGGGATGCGGCATCTGGTTCCGAGCTGGAGGATGCTATGGAGGACGACCGTGTCAACGAGCGGGCCTTGCTTCGCAAGATGGACGCACGGTTGTTGCCCGCTGTCGGGGTCTTGTATCTGCTCTCCTTCCTGGACCGCAGCAACGTGGGCAACGCCCGCATAGAGGGCCTCGCAGACGATGTCCACATGACGGGGAACCAGTACCTCACTGGGCTGACGCTCTATTTCGTGGGATACGTCCTCTTTGAAGTGAGATAGATACCTACCCGTTCATCATCCCCTGGGTTATTTGATCACTCTGCTAACCATGGCGTGCAGATCCCCTGCAATATCATCCTCAAGCGAACGAGTCCGAGATTCTGGCTGCCGACATTGACCGTCGCATGGGGCATCGTCTCGACGCTGATGGGAATTGTCCAGGATCTGGCGGGCTTTTTCGTCGCGCGCTTCTTCCTGGGCGTCACCGAGTCAGGGCTTTTCCCGGGTGTTGTATACTACTTCTCCATGTGGTACAAGAGACGTGAGCGGCAGTTCCGCGTCTCGCTCTTCTTTAGCTCCGCGGCCCTGGCGGGTTCCTTTGGTGGGATATTGGCCTATGTGAGTACATTACTATGGCTCTCGACCTCTGTTCAGGGGGGTGGTGCGGGATAAACTGACACTTTCCTCGCAGGGAATTGGGCATATGAAGGGCATCGTATGGCCAAACGGCTGGCGCTGGATCTTTATCCTTGTATGTCAGATGTCCGAGTACCGATATGTTCGAGAGAGACGGCCCAACTGTGACCATTGCTGATATAGCATCCCATCAAAACACAGGAAGGAATTGCCACAGTCGTGGTCGCTGTTGCAGCCTACTGGTTCATCTACAACTATCCAGACACAGCCGAGTTCCTCTCGGACAAGGAGCGCAGCTTCATCCGGAGCCGCCTTGCCTCGGACAGTGACGCGACCCATGATGAACGGTTCAGCTGGGACAATGTTGTCAAGGCGCTGCGAGACCCGAAATGCTGGCTTTACGGGATGAGTTTCCACACCATGAGCCTGCCTCTTTATACCTTCTCATTATTCCTGGTACGTACCTAAGCCATCTATCACCCGTTCGAATCTGGGCCACGCCCCTGCGATGACGGGCAAGGAAATCTGAGCGGAAGTTGCTGGCTGACCTGGCCTCACTGCACAGCCAACCATCATCAAGGATCTCGGGTACACAGCAGCCAAGGCCCAGCTCCTTACCATCCCGCCGTACGCATTCGCATTCGTGACCACACTGGCAACGGCAGCCGTCTCAGAGCGACTAGGGAAACGTGCCGTTCCGCTGATCTGCTCGGCGCTGTTCGCCATGATCGGGTACATCCTCCTCCTCGCGAACACAGACCCGGCGGGACGGCCAGGCATCTCGTACTCAGGCACCTTCTTTGCCGCGGGTGGCATCTATCCGGCGACGGCACTGGCGCTCTCGTGGCCGGCCATCAACGTATCAGGCCAGACAAAGCGGGCTGTGGCCAACGCCATGCAGATCAGCATCGGCAACCTCGGCGCCGTGCTCGGCACGCAGCTGTATCGCAGCGGTGACGCGCCTCGTTATATTGTCGGGCATAGTTTTGCGCTTGGCTATCTGGCTGGCAATGCTGCCGTTTCTTTGGCCCTGTACTTGCTGTTGAGGAGGGAGAACCGGCGACGTGAGACGATGGCCGAGGAGGTGAAGGAGGTGGGTGAGCTGGTCGATTGGCGTGGAGATGATGATCCTAGATGGAGATTCCAGTTTTAGGTGCATGTAGGAAGCCGCTTTTTCGATCGACTTCAGTTAATATACCGGTGGATCATAGATGTAAGGTTGCTGCCCAGTGCCCACCAGTAGGCAGGAACAGTTCTAGTACCCGACCCCACCTTCCACAAGGATTTCACAACCAACATCAATGGAACCTTCCTTCATTTTCAACCTCTGGTCGCAATCCACATTTATCTGAACTGCGCCTTTAGCAGCAAGTACATTCATCGGCGAGAATCGGAAAGGACCCCAGCCGACGAGGAGACGACCACGAGGGAGAGCTTGGGCAGAAACGAAAGGTGAATCAAGGCTCCCCGCCGCTCCAACATGACAAGCAGAAATCTCAACCAGACCTGGCGCGACGTGGTCTTCAAACAGTACGAACAAGACCACGCAGCCGGCGTCCCCTTCCCCATCCGCTACTTGATCAACGCCGCAGAGTGGAAGAATGACATCTTCATTGAAATTCCTAACAAGATCGACGTGCCTGTCTTCCGTCAAGCCGTCCTTTACTTCTCCCGCACACGACGCCTTGCAGACGACCCGGCATACGAAGACAACCTCATCAAAGTCCGAGCACGCGTTGCACGTTTCAGTCCGTCCTCTTCTGCTCAACGCAATGTGGATGCTTCCCCGCAAGACGACACTGACCAGCCTGAGCCTGCTGCTGCTGGCAACAGCGGCTAATGCTTGGGAATGTTGTCATTTACGGTGACGGCGAATGCGAGACAACGCCGACGACCTATTTCTCGGAAAGTGGTAATAAGGGTATATACTACCCCTTTTTCCGACTTTCCGGCGTCGCTTCCGCGAGCATGACGGGATCCTGGCGCCGGACATGCATCGCCATCACGGATGCGTGGAAGGCGTTTCGGAGGGCCCATGGAGGTGCACGAAGTGGATTAGGCGACAGCTCCGGCCTCCGTCACAGGCGCCGTCTGAGCCGGTGAACGGATCGGGACCGGGTCACGGGATTTCATCCGTTGGGCGAGCGTTGAGCTGTTCAGCTGAATTAGTGAATGCGGTTCATCAGTGCCAGGGAAGTTTGCTAACCTATATCGAGCAGCACTATTGGTACACTACATATGATCTACGATTGTCAATGGCAAATCTGGTGACACGTCACACGAGCCTCTGACTTTGAGGAAATCGAGTGTCTTGGCAGGGACACCAGAGCGGGTCGGGCTGCCAGCTCGTGTTTCTCAGCTTCTCCAGGTTCCCTTGGTCAGGGCGGATACCAGCGCTTCCACGATGGGCCAATGCCGTGTCTCAGGCCATGCAACCCCTGCATCTGATCTTGGGACAACGCATCAGATGAAGCACCAGCACGGCGCAGGATCTGCTCACGTAACAGGCAATTCCATTTTTGGCTTCGCAGTTGTAAGCAGTGTACATGACCTTACATAACTTCTGCAGATGGATGACGGACACCAAACACCTACCAATCGACGTTACACTACTTGAGCAATATGCCGGGTTGTTGCCCAACGCCTTGATGCCTTCGGCAGTGCCGCTCTGGCACCTGGCAGCTCTGCAAACCCTTTGCTTGTGCACGGGCCAACCAATGGAACCGCGTCTCACTGTTTGCAGTTCGCAAAGGCAGACCAGGTGCAGAAGGCCCAATGGCAGTGCGTGTCGCTCCGCAGGGCGGCCGATCACCTCGGGACTGTCGAGTCCTCTTTACCAATCGAAATCGCACTGTCCCTGTCGCGTGGGATTTTTGTCAAACATGTCCGTTCCTTGAGGGTCCAGAAGCGGCTCTTGGCGAAGCATCCCTGGAAATGTCACCTTTGCGGTTCCTGGAATCCTGGGCAGTGCAAAAAGGAACCCCTGTCAATCCGCGCAGGGGCCCAGGGGGAATTCGAACCGCGACAATTTGACAAAAAGCCCTTGGACGCGGCAAACTCCCGGCATCCATTCTTTTTTCCCTTTGTTCGACGATCATTTCAGCTTCCCAGTGCCGAGCCCTATCCGCTCGTGCAGGCTTCTTCCATTCCTTCAAGTCATTTGCCCCAGATTCACCTAATCTGTCCCTTATTCTTCCACTCTTTTGGCCCTCCTTCCATCGCATACCACGTCTACACGTTGCTTCGCTCTGAAATCGTATCAGAAGTTGCGGCATTGCTTCTCAGCTAGCTGCCTCCCGGGACTTTAAGTTGCTTTACGCAGATACCGTGCTAAACATGGGCGACGATGGTGGTCACGGCCCGGCGGGTGCCGGCGGCGCCCCAGCTGCTGCTGCCGCTCCCGGCGCCGCTTCTTCTGCCGCGACAACCGTCACGGACCAGCAGGCAGTCCAGGGCTTCGACAGGAACCGGAAGCCCGTCATTGACACGAACGGGCAGCCATTGGACGAAATCACATCCATAACCTCCCCTCGTATACATACCCCGAATCCCTTCAGCCGCAAAAACACTTCTCTGGACATCGACGACTATTTTGTATGTTAATGTCCATGCCTGCCGCAACAGCTTTGTAAAGTGTGTTTGCTGACTCTGCTTCAGACTGGTCCCCGTGATATTCAGAAGCACTCCAAATGGCCCATCTTCCTCCAGATGCACGGCAGCATTCTGCCCAAGATGATCCTCCCCTTGCTTGCCATTGCAGTATGGTCGTCTCTGATCACTGCCATCAGCATGGAGATCCATTCTCGTAGGTCCCACTCCGCCCCTGGAAGCCCTGTTTTGATGCTCAAAATGAGACTGACAACACCCGCCAACAGTTGGGATTAGCAACATTCTACTCACAGTTCTCGGTTTCGTCGTCGGTTTGGGCTTGTCGTTCCGTAGCTCAACGGCATACGAGCGTTATGCAGAGGGCCGGCGGTACTGGGCGCAGTTGATCCTGGCAAGCCAGAACCTTGGCCGAGTGTTCTGGGTACACACTGCCGAACGCAAAGATGTTCCCGAGGAAGAGAAAGAGGAGAACAGAAGGAGGGAGCTGCTTGAGAAACTGTGAGACACAAATCCCCCCCAACCCCGGCCACGGGTGTCCCCATGTACTGACCCGACGGTCCGTGTCGCAGCACTGCTATGAACCTCATTGTGGCCTTTGCCGTTGCTCTTAAGCACAAGCTCCGGTTCGAGCCCTATACATGCTATGAGGACATTTCGCACCTGGTTGCGCACCTTAACACGTACGCCCAAGCCGCGACCCGAGACGACCCTGAGAATGCCCACCGATCCTTCAAGCGCCACGGTTTCTTCAAGAGCGTGGGCGAGTATCTAGGCGTGTCGTTCGCCGAGAGCAACCCGCGCAAGGCAATCAAGAGGGCCACCCGCCCACTCGGCAACCTCCCTCTTGAGATCCTGTCGTACATTGCTGCCTACACCGACGAGCTTGCCCTCACTGGCCGCCTGCCTGTCCCGATGCAGCAAACCGGCGCGTACAACAACATTGCGTCCCTTAACGACGTGCTTACTGGCACCGAGCGTGTGCTCAATACGCCGCTTCCCATCGCTTACTCGATCGCCATTGCGCAAATCACATGGGTCTACATCTTGCTGCTGCCCTTCCAGCTGCTGCCCACACTGCAGTGGATTACGATTCCGGCCACGGTTGCGGCAGCCTACATCATCCTTGGTATCCTGTTTATTGGGCGCGAGATTGAGAATCCCTTTGGACAGGACGTCAACGACCTGCCGCTCGAGGGATACTGCGCCCAGATTGCCGCCGAGATGGACATTATCGCCAGCCAGCCGAAGCCGCAGAACCGCCAGTGGATCGAGTCCATGGAAAACAGGGTCTTGTGGCCGCTTTCCAACTCGGGCTGGCATGTGTGGATGAGCCGCAGCGAGGCCAAGATCCGCGAGGCTGTCGTTCAGAAGGTTGAGGCGAACTTTGAGACGAAGAAGCAGCTGGAGGCCGAAGTGGCTAACGGACGGCCGATGTCGGAGAAGGCAGAACACCGGGCAAAACACTCGGTGGACAATGTCTAAATCAAGCCTGGGTTTGGTGTATTGTTTGGGTGGACGGCAGGCGTGAAGTAGCGTATGTCGTTGAGTTGTTGATACCTATGTGTCTTGGCTGGGGCTCTTCGATGTCATGGTGTTCAGAGCAAAAGCAGAAAACTAAAATGCATACCTAGGAATGCGGGCATATATTGTTTATCTTTCTTTACTGCACGGACTCCGGCAACCCAAATTCTGGATTGCAGCTGTATTTAAGGGTTCTAAAAGGACGTTCATAATCAGATTCATCAAAGCACAAGTATCACTCCATATGGCCGTGTACGCATTGGAGGTCTTAGCTGGTAGTTCCCTATCATAAATAACTGCTCCCCCTTTTCTAAGCTTCACCGCCTACACAGTGCTTAATGTTCCCTGAGCTGCCAACCCCACAGTGGGAACACCCACAGCGACCGCCAGCGGGGATTCTGCCAGTCTCTCGCAATTGAAGACCACCCACCCACTGGAAGGAGACCTTGTGCGGACCCGAGCGGATCCAGACACACTTCGCATCACGCTCCTGCTGCCCTCCCAATTGCGCCAGAAGACGCGATTGAACCAAAATGCTGTCCGGTATACTCATTTTCAATCAAAAGGGCGAGAACCTGATCTTCCGTGCGTTCCGCAACGACTGCCGCCCACGTCTCGCCGATGTCTTCCGCATCCAGGTCATCAGCAACGCCCAAGTCCGCTCGCCCATCCTCACGCTCGGCAGCACCACCTTCAGCCATGTCAAGCACGAGAACATCTACCTTGTTGCCATCACCAAGAGTAACGCCAATGCCGCACTCGTCTTTGAGTTCCTCTACCGTCTGATCCAGCTCGGCCGCGGCTACTTTGGCAAGTTCGACGAGGAAGCCGTCAAGAACAACTTCGTCCTGGTTTACGAGCTCCTGGATGGTTCGTGGGCGCTGCTTTTGTGCTGTTCTTCTGTCGACCCTTTCGCTTTTTCTTCTGCGTTCCCTGCTAACCTGGTCGTGTGCCTCTCGGCGTCACAGAAATTATCGATTTCGGCTATCCCCAGAACACCGAGACGGACACGCTCAAGATGTACATCACAACCGAGGGCGTCAAGTCAGAGCGGGCCATAGAAGACTCAGCCAAGATCACCATGCAGGCAACGGGTGCCTTGTCATGGCGCAAAGCCGACGTCAAATACCGCAAGAACGAGGCGTTTGTCGACGTGATTGAGGACGTGAATCTGCTCATGAGCGCGACAGGCTCGGTGCTGCGCGCCGACGTGACGGGGCAGATCATCATGCGTGCCTACCTCAGCGGGACGCCCGAGTGCAAGTTTGGTCTCAACGACCGCCTGCTGCTCGATAACGACGGGATGCACAGCCTCCCGAGCGGCAACAGGATGGGGAGCAAGGCGACCAAGGCTGCGGCCGGCAGCGTCACGCTCGAGGACTGCCAGTTCCACCAGTGCGTCAAGCTGGGCAAGTTCGATAGCGACCGCATCATCAGCTTCGTGCCGCCCGACGGCGAGTTCGAGCTGATGCGCTACCGCGCCACCGAGAACGTCAACCTGCCCTTCAAAGTCCACGCCATCGTCAACGAGGTGGGCAAGACAAAGGTGGAATACAGCATTGGTGTGCGGGCGAATTTCGGGTCCAAGCTGTTTGCCACCAACGTCGTGGTCCGCATCCCTACGCCGCTCAACACTGCGAGGATCACGGAGCGGTGCACCCAGGGCAAGGCAAAGTACGAGCCGTCCGAGAACAATATCGTCTGGAAGATTGGCAGGTTTACCGGCCAAAGCGAGTACGTCTTGAGCGCCGAGGCCGAGTTGACAAGCATGACAAACCAGAAAGCCTGGAGTCGGCCGCCGCTGAGCATGAGCTTCAGCCTTTTGATGTTTACCAGCTCCGGGCTGCTTGTGAGGTATCTTAAGGTTTTCGAAAAGAGCAACTACTCGAGTGTCAAGTGGGTGAGGTACATGACAAGAGCTGGAAGTTATGAAATTAGGTTCGTCAATCATCACCTGCCCTGCCGTCAGGCTTTCTGCGGTCCGTCTACCTCTGCTAACCCAATTCCGATTCAAGATTCTGAGTTTATAGGTTCCTATCTTTGCGCCCCTCAACTGGGAAGCACGTGCATTCCGAGGCATTGCATGACAGGGTCGTGGCGTTTCGGTTATTTGGGGAAGCATAGTGATACCTGGGCATGGATAACACCGGCGGATCGGTAATTTGAGTGTTGGTTTCAGGTCAGTAGGGAATCTCATCCAAATTTGATATAGCATACCTAAAACCTAAATCATTATCGAGAACAAGATAGAAGATTCGGAGATTTGGGCAGGATTCAGGAATCCCAGTGCAGCGTATCACCGTAGCTGTTTAGAAAGGGGCCTGGTTGCCGTCCGGGACGGACCCCTTTTGCCTCAATACCAATCCCTGCTTTATAAGCCAGCGCCAGCTATCACCATGATCGTCCACATTATACCGGGGACGGGCAGTGTGCCAATCACGTTGTGATGAGCAAACTGCCGATGGCGAACTCCTCCCTGGTTACGCTGGCCAATATCACCGAATGGCTGCCAGGGCCCGTGGCAATTATCCGCTACCCACATTAGCCTCCGAATGCTATGCCCCTCCAAGCTCCAGGTAGAGACCCTCATTATATATTTCCTGAATGCCAGCGGTGCGGAGTCAAGGTTCAGGACTATACTTTGCTTTGTTGGCTACCACTCGTCTCCCACAGCAAACCAAAGTGACTCCAAGCCACGATGCGCTCACTGGCATATCTCGCCCTTGGGGCCGTTGCGCCCCTGGTGTCATCGGCCGCCGACTGCACGCGGGAATTCCTCAAGACCAGCGCCGACAGCCTCGTTGCAGCACAAGCGGCGGGCGATCCCAGCCTGCTGAAGCCCGTGGCGGCCACTCTCGACTACCGGGAGAACTTCTCCCCGGCGGCCTTTAAGACGGGCATCCTGGCGACGCCCATCAAGATCGACCATAGCCGGCACAGCCTCGACACGACGCAGTGCGCCACTTACACGGAGCTCGTCTCGGCCACGGGGAGCAAGCCGTACGTGCTGGGCGTGCAAATGTACTTTACCGACGGCGCCATCTCCAAGATCGACACGCTCGTCACGACCACCGGCGACTGGCTCTTCAACGCCACGGGCACCCTGTACTGGGCCTCGCGCGAGGACTGGGGCACCATCCCCGAGGCTGAGCGCGACTCGCGCGCCGTCATCCAGGCGGCGGCTGATGCGTACTGCGATATCTTTAGCAATAAGAGCGTGGTTGTGCCGTGGGGACGCCCCTGTGCTCGGCTTGAGGGTGGGATTTACACCGGTACTGGGGGGCCGAATGATAAGTGTGATGTGGGCATCCCGAGTGGTGTTGCGCTTGTTGACAGGCGGTATGTCATTGATGAGACGGTGGGGGCTGTCTCGGTTTTCCTCAGCTTCTCGGGCATCCCGGATAGTCATGAGTTCAGAGTGGAAAAGGGCAAGCTGCGCTTCGTGCATACGATTACCGTCATGACGGCCCGTCAGGGCAAGGGCAAGGGCAGGCGGAGGGCTGTTCTGCCGGACCGTGGTAGGCAGGAGGAGGATTGAGCTCATGGAGATCTGGTAGAGGTGGTTAGGGGAAACGAAATGGAAAAGGTAGGAGGAAGATAAAAGAAGAAGTACATGTAAGAAACGGATGTGAAAGTAAACAGGGGTTAAGTAGCAAATTTGACCTCACTATCGAGTACTATGAACACCAATTCTCGTGTCTATACTGAGGTAACACGCAGCCACAGAACCGTATGTCGTATGACAAGATTCCCCTTATCGCGCCGGCCCCCCTCTCGCGCCATCAATCACGCCTTCACGCTTTCATGGATTCCAATATGGCGCGGATGCCGGCAAAGTCAAGCTCGGCCAAGGTCTCCTCCCAGACCCGCTGTGTAACCGCGCGTCCTTCGGGGGTATACAAATAGGCAGCGAACCTGTGGCAGACTAGTCAACAACCAGATGGTAACTCTCTTACTTGGGGAGGATGACAAACTTGAATATTGAACTTACGGATGAATCTTCCAGCTCATGAGGAAACAGCCGTGCGACTCCTTGCCCTTGTTGACAATGGCATCAACAAAGCACGACGCACCAACCTTGGGCGACCTTCCCGTAGTGGCACCAAAGAGCTTGACGCCCAGCCTCAGCCCGGTACCCGTGACCTCGCGCGCCAGGTTGGTGCCTTTGCACCAGGCCGGGTCTGCCAGATTCACAATAACATCATCCGCCCAGACGTAGTCAACCAGGTTCCACAGAAACATGTGGGCCAGCAGCTTGCTCGAATTGTACGTCTCGTCGTTGGTGAACAGCTTTGGATCGTCAAACGCCTTGAGCACAGGAACCTGGTTTCTCTCGGGGAACTTGGCCGCCAGTGTCAGCGCCGCGCTGACAATGGTCAGCCGCCCGGGCTCGCCATGCTGATTCTTCGCCTTGAGGATGGGCAGCAGGAGCACGGCGAGCAGCATGGTGGACAGGTAGTTGACCTGCAGCGTCTCCTCGTGGCCGGTGCTCGGGACCGTGGTAAAGGTGAACTTGATGATGCCCGCGTTGAGCAGGGCAATGTCGAGACGAGGCAGCTGGGACTCGGCACGCCGGGCAAAGGCCTGGATCGATTCGTACGAGCACATGTCCAACTGCCAGACTTCTATGGTAGCTTTGGGGAACTGGCTGCGCATCTTGGCCGCGGCAGCCTCGCCCTTGTCGACAGACCGCACGGCAAGAATTAGCCGCGAGAGGTTTAGGCCCAGCAGCTGCAGGGCGGCCTCGTACCCGAGCCCCGTGTTGGCCCCGGTCACGATGGCCGTCTTGCCGGAGAGGGTTGTGCCTGGGGCTGGCCATTGCGGCTTCTCGCGGAACTGATTCAGGAAGAAGATCTTCCCGAAGGACTTGTACGATGGCTCGAGCTCTTTGGAACCAACCATGGCGGATATGACGGTGTGTTAATGCTGGGCTTGGTAAGGCATGCGTCTTGGAGGGGAAGATCAGGACGAAGCGAGGCTGAATGTCTGGGTGCTTGAGGAGAGGAAGCCGTCCAAGTTCAAACTGCTTGCGGACAGCATGGGGAATTTGACTCTTTTGTAGTCCCACTTGCACAGGCAGCTATGGACACGTCCATGCTCAATGAAAAGGGGACGGGGTTGAGCCCGGCCTTAACTCCATGGAGTTACGGCTTCGTGTTGTTTGAGGGGCGTCGGCAGGAGAGATGGTGTTTCTATGCCTCAGGTTTCCTTTTTCAGGGTAGTTTATGGCGCGGTATGCCTCTCTATTGACGAATTCCGGACTTTGCGTCTGGCGTGGTTATGTGTAGGTCAGAATACCTAGGTAGGTAGGTAAGTACACGTATTGTGCTGAGGGTTGGGCACTGAGATAGGTGATATCAATGACCTCCACCGATACTAGGCAGATAAAGACTACCTAGGTAAGTATCTAAACGTTTAGATACAGCTCAGCCCACAGAAAACGGGTATCTTGTTAAGCTCAACACCCGTAAATTTGCTGTAGAACACGGACCATCCTTAACAATTTGGTAG
>NW_027041829.1:0-11255 GCF_033297395.1 Canariomyces notabilis | reverse complement strand
GAATTTTTGATTAGTCTAATAAGCCTGGTGGAACCTATGATCCTAAATGGTAAGCGTTGGATATCCTGAATGGTAAGGTTACTGTCGAATCGGCTATTTGTAGTAGTTGTGGGAAAAGAGTATGGTTTTCCAGTTAGTAGGAATTTACTATGTTCGGCTGTGGTTGGCTTGAAAAATCCACGGGCGAGCGTCAGCGAGCCAACTCCGCTCGTACATCATGATACTAAACAATCGCGCTACGCAAACGATATATGTCAGCGGAGTGCAATGGTTTCAACTATCTGTCCGTTTAGATAGAGACCTCTCCTCAGTCTCCTTATTTCCCACTTCGCTCTGGATGGAGCTGGTCACTTTGGCACGGGGACTGCTCTTTGACGTGTCCATACTAGTAACTTCAGTCTTTCTGCCCCTATTACTGTTGATCGGTGATGGCATCGCACCCAAGGTCCTCTGATAGCCGGGAGCATTGGTGTCACAATGCATTCTTGTTGAGTGCCCGTGTCGATACGGTGCAGGGGGAGCAAACAAGCCGACATAATGATTTTCCAACCTTTTCTCACTGCATTCTGCGCTTTAGGTGCGGATGCGGGGAGGATTGGACAAATGCCATGACGATGGTAGTCTGCTGTTGAGCTGAGGTGTCGTCGTGGAGGCAAGTGTACCAGGAACCGGATGTGAAGAGTGATGGTTTGTGTGTTTTGATCAAGTCATGGAACTCATGCATACCCGAGGCGAGGGTGGCATCTGCACCATGGAAGCAAGCATACCTTAGGCAAACGCCTGACACGGAGCCCAGTACGCCTAGATAATAGTTTCCAGTCACTTTCCACCTGGAATCGGGAGCTTATTTGGCGAGTATGCATGCTGGCCACTAGTGACAGGAGTTGCGTTGCTCCAATACGGCAAGCCGCCGGGCGCTCAAAGCGTGCGTACTGTGTAGGTGTTACCCCTCACCCTTCATCTGGCATGCTTGAGCCCAATGGAACGGCCGGGATAGGAAATGTCGAATGTGCCTGTCAGTCTGCCTACGCCGACGTCCGTCGCCATTGATCCACCTAGGCACCGACATATTGGATTGCGGATTTTCTCAAGTTCAGCTCAGGCTGTCAATATTGAGTTCGAAAGACCTGCTTAAGGGCATAAATACCTCCATGGTTTCTCGAGGCCATCTGGCGGAACCACCAAGTCGATCGTCACATTGCACAAACTTGCCCAGGACGGAATTATGGGAGGCCAGGGTGACACCGGGACTGCCGCGCCCATCACGGTTAACGATGTCGTGTTCACCGAAGCGACCTCTCGGCAGCGCACTCTCTCCTGGGAGCTAAACGGGGCGTCCTGGGCGCCGCCCATGACCATCGAGCAGTACGTCGGCCGTGAGACGGGACTCTCGCAAACCGCACTCTCAGCCAACGGCGGAACCAAGTATTACGTCCTGCACCACAAGTCCGACCCGGAACTCATTGTCTCGGCCTGCGAGGTAACCGCCAAGCAGGGGCTCGTCGCCGACAAAAACGGCTCCCGCGAGGTGACGGCCTACTCCATCGCCTCCGTCTTCACCAATCCCCGTTTCCGCGGGCACGGCATGGCCTCGCACATGCTGCGCCACGTGCAGCAGGTCGTGGACAAGGCCGGGGCCGAGTACGGTGCCCTCTACAGCGACATAGGCCGCGTCTTCTACACCCGGCTCGGCTGGCAGGACCTACGCTCCCCGCAGGTGCTATTCCATCTGCGCGACGACCTCCGGATTCCCCCCGAGGCGGTTACCGGGGTGACCCATCTCGCTGAAGAGACGGTCGCATCCCTCTGCGAGCAGGAGGTGGCGACGTGGAAGGAACGCTTCCGGCGAATCGCGCAACAACGACAACAACAAAACATCAGCAGTAGCAATACCACCCACATTATCTTCCTCCCCACCCCGGCGCAGTTGTCCTGGCATTTTGCGCGCGACAAGTACGTGTGTAAAATTCTCCTCGACCGCGAGGTGGTGCACCGCGGAGCGCAGACGACCGACGGGAAGGCGTGGATCTCCTGGGACCACGACCTGCGCGAGAAGAAATTGAAGATCCTCAAGATTGTCGTGGGCGGGGAGGATGAGCCTCCTGCCAAGAGAAAGACGGATGCCGTGAAATTGCTGCTTGCTGCCATGGCGGAAGCTAAGGAGTGGGGTTTGCCCAAGGTGCTGATGTGGATACCGGGGGCGGCGGGGGGGAACCACCTGGGCCAGGGGGACTGGGAGTGGGAGTGGGCCACGGCGGCTGCGACCGACATCTGGCGCGAGTGGGGTCCCCAGGTGCAGGTTGTGTTGGAGGAAAGGGAGGACGGGTCGATTCCTAGCTTGAGGTGGATGGGCGGGGAGAGTCTGGAGGAGGTGGTCTGGGAGGATAGTGAATATTATGCGTGGTGTTGATTGAAACCCTTGGAAGCTATAAGTATTCGTATATAAGCTGCTTTACAGCAGCCCACGAAGCACACAACTCGGTGAGAATTGCTGGACTCATACTACTGCTTAACGGTGATTGTTGGGCTCCTAGTGTAACATTCGAGGCAAGTGCAACAGCCTCAGCTGACCTACATAACATTGCGATTTCAGTGTTCTGCGTCAATTTGCCGTCGCAAGGCACAACGGGCAGCTCCTGCGTCTGCACATGATCGACACCCGTCTGCACGAAGCCGAGCACGTTCCCATGATTGCTTGCCATGAAATGGTGGTGATGAAGCTGCCGGAGTCGGCGTCGTTCATGACCAACTAGCGGAGTTGGCTCGCTGACGCTCGCCCGTTGATACAACCCCCGCCGACCGTACTACTATAACTCCCTGCCAACTACGAAGTATACTTTTTGTCCTACAACTACTACAAAGAGCCAATTTTACAGTAACATTTACCGTTCAGGATATCCAACATTTACCGTTCAGGATATCCAACGCTTACCGTTTAGGATATTCATGCTTATCGTGGTCACGGTTCAGGACTTCTTTGGACCAATAGGGAGCTCTGGAGCCCGCTAACAGCTATGTACCCTGTAAGCGATAGCGATCTTGCAGGTACGGAGGCCATTTTACTACCAAATTGTTAAGGGTGGCCCGTGTGGCACAGCAAATTTACGGGTGTTGAGCTTAGCAGAATACCCGTGTTTTTGAAAGCCAGTCTGTAGTTAAACCTTCTGATCCCCGCACCATGTTCCGCGCCCATGTAAATAGTGTCATGCAGGATCACTGTATCCGCGGTTGGTTGCAGAAGCCTGAGCGTTCCACAGATGTTACTTTTTATCGCGAATGGTGATAGTATCCCCGCTACACTTTGGGGTCAAGGAACTTTCGAAGTTATAAGTGTACGTACGCGCCAACCCAACCACCCTGGACTCGTCCTACACAGTATGTATGCACAATACATAGGTGCACTGGCAAAGGCCAGCCTCGCGAGCATGCAGACCATAACTCACTGGTCCAGGCTGTCTGGACGACTCGGAACTTTCCGTCTGAGCGCAAGACTCGAGGCAAGGGGCTGAACCAACCACATCGTCTGTCATTTGAGGTTATCATCAAGTTCTATCGACGTGGCCGGCCAGCCAGTTTCAACTCTCCATCCATAACTCCTACGTATACGTGTATGTGCATACAGTACATTCAAGGCACGTTCATCTCAATGAACTGGATTCACTGGCTTTACACTGATGGACCCTGCCATCGAGAGGCCAAGACACTTCTGGAGCAATAGCCCGTCCTCCGCGTCCTCGGTCCAGGCCGTTGCTGGCCAAGTAGCCGTCTTCCACTCCTCTTTTGATGCCGTTGGCGGCGCTGCACATGTTTCCTTGGACGGTCTCATCAGCCAGGCGGCCGTGAGACCGGTGCTGTGGGACGTGGCCGTGAGACGCTTCGCCTCGCCGTCCTACCATGGCACCAACAGACACCAACTCGTAGCGCGCATGGACAGTGCCAGGAGAGCATACGCGAAAGCATTTGTGGCAATCCAAAAGTCGGTTAAGGATGTCGACGCCGCCGCGATCCTCTCACACAGCTCTGAGTCGGATGTGGCCCAGCTCGCGCTGGAGCTCTTCGACCAGCCGACTTCCACAGCCGACGATAAGGGACGCGTCTCGCAGTTCATTGACCTGATACACCACTACCATGGCGTCTTCGATGTGCTCTCCCAGGCTGGCGATTTTGGCTATCTGCCTGTTATCTGGGGCGGGGTGAAGCTGTTGCTGATGGTAAGCCGATGTGCCCATGTCCAGCTCAGTTGGCACACAGAAAGATACTGACACGCTACAGTTTGCCAAGAACAAAAGGGAACTCCTCTCCAAGGTGACAGATATGCTCATCGAGATCGGCTGGTCCCTCTCCCGCATCGAAGTGTATGCCGCCTTGTTCCCAACCGCGCGCATGGTCGAGCTCATTTCGATGCTCTATGCCGCCGTGGCCGACTTTCTTCAAGATGTGGTCCTTCATTTCGCCCACAAGTCCACCGTGCGCAAGGTCCTGTCCTCCTTCGTCCGCCCCTTCGAGGAAAGGTTCGGCCGCGCCATGGACCGTATATCCCGCCTCGTGCGCTGCATCGAGAGTGACGCCCTCGCCCTACACGCCCTCCAGACCCGCAGCATGGCACAGCGCCAAATGGTCGATGCGGCATTGCACCATCACCACGTTCAAGCCACCCTCAGCTCCCTCCCGTTACCACCTCACCCCCTCGGACCACGCTCTCCCTCCACCCCTTCGCCGTCCAACATATTTCCGGACCTTTTCCACCAGATCCGCCACCTCCTCTTCCACAACTTTCCATCCCAGGCGACGTACCACGAGTCGCTTGCCGCAACCTACTCGGTCACCGCCCGCGCGTGGGAGAAGTGGTTCGCCGTGGAACAGCGATATCTCCCCTCCTCGGCCGTCGCCGCCGTTTCCCTCGACGACCCAGACAGGAATGGCAACAAGGACAACAACAACAACAGGAGCACAGTCGGGAAAGCCCGTCTCAGCCACGGGCTGTGCGATGCGCCCGACTACCAGCACGCTCTGCAGTGGGCGGCACAGCAGCGGCGTCTGACCCCGCACATCCCCAGTGCCTACCTGATCTGGGCGCAGGGCATGACGGTGCACACGGCGCTGGCGAGCCTGATCTTCCAGGTGCTGCAGCAGCGGCCGGGCGTTGTGGCCGAGCATAATCTGGACATGGACACGTTCAAGCGGGCGGCAAGCAGCGTGAAGCGGCTGTGGGATCTCTTTGTCTATCTCATGAAGGTGCTTGGCGGGAGCCTGATCTATATCAGCATTGGCTCGGCCGGGCCAGATGAGTTTGCCCTGGTGGAGAAGTTTGTCAACACAGTCAGGAACTGGGAGGGCCCCCCGATCTGGGTGACGCTCATTCATCCGTATCATGACGGCTTTGTCGGCATGGAGGAGGCGACGGATCTGGATGGGTTGTACGACGTCCACCCGTCGCTGTGCGTCACGGATGCGCTTCATCACGTGCTGATGCTGGAGCTGGATATTCACCAGGTGGATAGCACGATCCAAACGGTGCTCTGGGAGGCGGTGTGGAGGGAGACGAGGTACGCGTCGGTCGGGGTCTCCTTGACGCTCGTGGTGGATGCCATACAGAGGTCGGCGGAAGAGTTGTCGCGGCAGCAACAAGAGCTACGGCATGAAGCCCGGGGGCCAGTACTGGGCGACACTGAGAGGGAGCTGTGGGTAGCGGCGGTGCAGGAATGGATTAACGACCCTGTCGCCTCGAATGAGCTTCGCGAGCTCGTGCAGCGACACCTCGATATTGTCGACCTAGCCCTGCCGCATGACATCCGAGCCGCCATCAATCGCCATCTCAAGCGGCTGGTGCTCGTCCGGATCGACGAGGACAAGGCGAGCTCATTCGCTTCCCGGTCCATGACCCAAATCCAGCGGAGTCGCGTGTGGGAGAGGATGAAGGAAGCTATCAGGCCGGCCGCCGAGGTCATGTTCTGCGGGACGATACTGGACGTGGTGGCGGACACACTGGACAGCTACGCCACCATGCCGTGTCAAACCGAGGGGCAGGCGGGTCTGGTCGTTATGAAGCTCATGAATGAACGGTTTGGCAGAGACGGGACGTGGAACCTCTCCATGTCTCTCGACGAGCAGCTCATGGTCCAAGGGATCATGCGGGCTATCATAGCTGGCTTTGAAGACACGCTTGACGCGTTGTCAGAACCGGAGGGAGTTGAGGAGGGCAGTGACTATATCTGATGTATAGTGGTTCTTTAAGTTTCCTCTGACGCTGCTTGGACTACCTAGGCAACGAACTACTCAGGTAGGTAGGTACTAGTAGTATAGTGTGTTTTTTGCGGGGTTGACTAGGTAATAATGTAATCAGCAGTAGGTTAAAATAATAGAAGCCGCCGGTGACCGGATTGAGGTTTCACGGCCACCTACCTTACCCATATAGAAACTACCCCTACTTATACCGGGACACGAATGATATAGCCCGACGCCGTTTGCCCAGTCGCCTTGTAGCTGGTTGAGCAGACGACTGCTCGTTCTTGGGATATCTTGGTACCAATGTAGTCTTCACCACGATGTCAGCAATGTTCTACCTACGTATACCAAGCAGTAACATGTCTCAAACATGATGATGTTTTCAGATAAAGTCGGGAAAGCGTGGTTCTGGCGGCCGAACTTGGCTGGGCGCCGCAGCCATTTTCGGCCGTCGCAACAGCGCGAGGACGCCACGGCGCGGGTCTGGAAAGCATCGGATGAATCATGATGTGGTGGTATTTCGCGCGCTTGGATCGCTTGAGGTCCCAGGGACCGCGACAGGCGCCCAGCCGACTCCAATCATACAGGTATTCCATGCAGTGGCTCCTTCCATTCTTCAAGTCGCAGTCAGACTTGTTGAGTAACCGTCTCAACACATTTTTGGCGCGTACATACGATACCTAGGTACGTTTGTTCCTGCATCTCGGCCACCTGCACCCTCTATTGACGGTATACTCAGACACCCACTCCTGGCGGCCGTTGGTAACGTAGGTACTAATTATCCTCGGTAAATAGTGCCGGCAGTTGCTCGCTCGCTTGCCCGTGGTTCCACTCGAAACCAATCCCCGTGCCGCTTGCGGCTGTCGCCGGCTGAGCATAAGACTACCATATGTACTGTACCTCGGGTACCTTACCTTACCATTTCATTGTGGTTACCAACTTACTCCCGGCCCCTAGTATCTGCGTTACGGTAGTCGAGCCGATGTCGCGAGGTCAGAAGAGAAGAGATTTTCTCGGGACTCCCCGAAGAGGTACCTCCGCTCACATTGCCGACAGGAACAGGCCCGATTAGCAACAAACTTGTGCCCTGGCCAAGGTGGTGAGGTGGAGGTCGTGTGGAGGAGGACACGCAGCCACGTGGGGATCGTCTGGGGACTCGGGTAGTAATTGCATGCTTTTCCCACGGGGAAACCCGCAGCTGCGGGACCTGGGGAATGGGGTAGTGGGGAGACAAATCAAGAAAGTTTGGAATCTGGAGCCATGCTCCGGACTCCTCGGCGCAGGAAATGACGACGGGGACTCAATGTGGGAATCCATTGTTGCCCAACCACGTGCTTTTCACTTTTGTCTTTCTCTCCGTTCTGTAGCCCAACGACGAAGCTTGCGGCGTTCCAGTTTGGAACCTAGGGTATAGTTGGTGTCATTTGCGGAAGCAAGCCCACGATTGTCCAAGTCTGCGCTCAAGGTGAGGTAGGTGAAATCCAACTTTGCTTTAAGCCAGCGTACTACCCCCGGAGCGGTCAAGACTTGGCGGATTTCTTGTTTTCTTGGGCCGGCATGCAGTCTCCATCCGAGTATATTACCTAGTCACTGACAATAAAATAGCTGCAGACGGCGTATCCTCGGGGGCTCTTCGTGTGTATTTCCTATAGTAGGTTAGTACCGATGCCGACAGGCCTCCGAGTCCCATCAGGCCCATCCAAGATAGACCGACTGGTAGACTGGAGCAGGCCCGCCGGCGGTATGATCATGAGATCTGAGAGGCCGAGATGGCCTGGTTTTTGCTACGGAACAGTATAGAACCGGATTGTGGGGGAGAAGCAACGACGCATGAAAAAGAACCTTAAGAGAGAGGACATCCCTCAGTAGCTGGAGAAGCAGCAGTACTCGCTCACCGTCATCACATCAACCCCCGCCATCACCATGTCGCCGACGACACGCTCCGTCTTGGCTTGCGGCCTGTTGCTGGGCTCCGCGGCCAGGGCTCAGTGGAATGACCCGCAGTCCTCTTCGTCGTCGGGCTTCAGCTATGTGCAGCCTCTCAACACCACCATCCTGGGCCAATACGGGCACTCGCCCGCCGTCTATCCCTCACGTACGTCCAGTAATGTGGCTTTCTCAATAACACCCTTCCGTGTTGTCCTGCTTGACGGTCAAGGTGCTAACGTGTTCCCGTAGCCAATGCTACCGGCAGTGGCGGATGGGAGGCCGGCCTGGCGAAGGCCAAGGACTTTGTTTCCAAACTGACGCTCGAGGAGAAGGCGCTCATGGTGACGGGCTATCCAGGGCCGTGCGTGGGCAACATCCTCGCGGTCCCCCGTCTCAACTTCCCGGGCTTGTGTCTCCAGGACGGACCGCTCGCTATCCGCGTGGCCGACTACGCTAGCGTCTTTCCCGCTGGCGTGTCGGTCGCGGCCTCCTGGGACCGTGATCTGATGTACAAGCGCGGCCTGGCCATGGGAGAGGAATTCCGCGGAAAGGGCGCTCATATCTTCTTGGGGTGAGTAGTTCGGTTGTTGATTCCGTCCATAACAACTTGAAAGTATGCTGACGTGGCCGGGGTGTTGCCAGTCCTGTTTCCGGTCCGCTTGGGAGATCAGCGTACGCAGGACGCAACTGGGAGGGATTCTCGCCGGATCCGTACCTAACAGGCGTCGCCATGGAGGAGACCATCAATGGCATGCAAAAGGCGGGCGTTCAGGCGACGGCCAAGCACTTCATCGTCAACGAGCAGGAGACGCAGCGCAACCCGTCGTGGAAGAACGGTGTCATCTCCCAGGAGGCACTCTCGGCCAACCTCGACGACCGCACCATGCACGAGCTCTACCTGTGGCCCTTTGCCAATGCCGTCCGAGCCAAGACGGCTGCTGTCATGTGCGCGTACCAGCGCATCAACGGCTCGTACGCGTGCCAGAACTCGGCCGTATTGAACGGTCTTTTGAAGACGGAGCTCGGTTTCCAGGGCTATGTCATGAGCGACTGGGGTGCCACCCATGCGGGCGTGGCCGCCATCGAGGCCGGGCTTGACATGGACATGCCCGGTGGCTTGGGTCCCTATGGCATGACGTGGACCGGCAACGGCTTCTTCGGGCCGAACGTGACGGCAGCGGTCAACAACGGTACACTGGACCAGGCTCGGTTGGACGACATGATTGTGCGCATCATGACGCCTTACTATGCCCTCGGTCAGGACACCAGCTTCCCTTCGGTTGATCCGTCGACAGCCGACCTCAACACCTTCTCGCCTCGCAGCACCTGGCTGACTGAGTTCAACCTCACGGGCGAGAGCAGCCGCGACGTGCGAGGCAACCACGCGGCCCTGATTCGGGAGCACGGCGCAGCCGCCATGGTGCTGCTCAAGAACGAGAATGGCGCGCTGCCACTCAAGGCCCCCAAGTCCATCGCCGTGTTTGGAAATGACGCTGGCGAGATTACCGATGGCTTCTACAACCAAAAGGACTACGAGTATGGCACGCTCTCGGCGGGCGGCGGCTCGGGCACCGGCCGCTTCACCTACATTGTGACCCCGCTCGAGGCCATCAAGGCGCGGGCGGCCAAAGACAATGCGCTGGTGCAGCACTGGCTCAACAACACGCTGATTGCCACCACCGACGTCACCACGCTGTGGATCCCCAAACGCCCCGAGGTCTGCCTCGTCTTCCTCAAGACGTGGGCCGAGGAGGCCGCCGACCGCACGCATCTCGACGTGGACTGGAACGGCAATGACGTTGTTGAATCGGTGGCGTCGGCTTGCAACAACACCATCGTGGTGACGCACTCGGCGGGCATCAACACGCTGCCGTGGGCCGACCACCCCAACGTGACGGCCATCGTGGCAGCGCACTATCCGGGCCAGGAGAGCGGCAACTCGCTGGTGGACGTGCTGTACGGCGACGTGAACCCGTCGGGCCGGCTGCCGTACACGGTGGCACTGGAGGCCAGCGACTACAACGCCCCGCCCACCACGGCCATCAACACGACGGGCGTCGAGGACTGGCAGAGCTGGTTCGACGAGAAGCTCGAGATCGACTACCGCTACTTTGACGCGCACAACATCAGCGTGCGCTACGAGTTCGGCTTCGGTCTGTCCTATACCACCTTTGCCCTGTCCGACATCAAGACGGCCAAGGCGGACAAGTACAGCAAGAAGAAGTCGACCATCTCGGCGGCGCCCCCGGCCCAGGCGGTGCAGCCCGGCGGCAACCCAGCTCTGTGGGAGACGCTGTACACGGTGACGGTCACGGTGCGCAATACGGGCAAGGTGGACGGCGCCGCCGTGCCCCAGCTGTATGTGACGCTGCCCGTTCCAGGCACGCCGCCGCGGCAGCTGCGCGGCTTCGACAAGGTCTACCTCAAGGCCGGCAAGAGCAAGACGGTGAGCTTCCCGCTCATGAGGCGCGACCTGAGCTACTGGGATGTCGTCAGCCAGGACTGGCTTATTCCGAGCGGTGACATTGGCCTGAGCGTTGGCTTCAGCAGCCGCGATCTGACGCAGTTTGCTACAATCACGCCCCTGTCGTCGTGAGTGTTGACTCTAGGAAATGTAGTTTAGCTTTGACAGAGAAAAGCAGCGATGATGCTGAAGAAACAGTATAAAGAGATGTAGATGTGAATTGTAGTGTTGAGGAATTGACAGAGCGAGGTGCTCTCCCTGCCTTGGAGATTTGTGTGACTATAGTGGAGCACTTTGCGGGCTACCGGTATCTTATCTTATCTACATGTGGCATCATGTCACATCCCTTTAACCGTGGAATTGGCCTATTTCTTGGCAGCCCACAAATACATCGTGCAACCTACCAGGATACGAGTCTCAGCTCTTCAAATCAGCCATACCCTTGACGCGTTTTTCCAGCTTAAAATGGCCCTCTACAGTGCAACCCATCTTTTTCTCCAGCAACGAAGCGATCTAATACATCTTCGCGTATATTCTAGCCTAATTGACGACCTCTTTAATGGATACCAATCAACTTGAAGATTCCTACAATGTTGATGGCGAAGAATTGCCTTCTAAAGATATGGCTGGCGCGCCT